>NC_143013.1:251904319-251969021 GCF_055824585.1 Amblyomma mixtum
AGACGCGTGCAAACACGCGAACTATAGTTATAATATTACAATTTAAAAAAAAAAAAAACCTGCTGTTCCATCATTAGTAGGGCGTGCAGCACTGACGTGAAGCCGACTTAACATTTATGAAAGGGCGTCCCTCGCAGCTGTATAATGGCGGTTGCTCAGTGGCATGCTTCTCAGTCTTACAGACCTCCCAAATTCCTACACAGGTCCTTATCGTGTATTACGGGCAGTGACCGACGTCACGTATGAAATCACGCCGCTGCACCCAAAGTCGACGTCCGCTCTACTGACATCCGAAGTCGTTCATGTGGCTCGCCTCAAGCCCTATCACCCACCCTCGACATCGCACGCCTAACACGCACCGGGACGTTGCCTTCAGCCGAGGGGGATAGTGTTACCGGTGAACTGGTGAAGTGAACGAATCGTGAACGAAGAAGTGGCGGTGCGCTGGACGACGACGACGACGTTGACAGTGGGTAGCTGGGCCCTTGGAGTCTGAGCTGAGTGCTGGCCATCTCAGAGCAGCCGCCAATATAGACTTACCGCCGTAACATCCCCGTAACACTATTATCCGCAAACGCTTGGAGCTAATACTGAAAACACTCCAAAGAATCGCACTTTTCAAGAATTCCGGCTGAGATTTTTGTTTGAGCGACGGAGCAAACAAAAAAGAGGAAACTAAAAAAGAAAAATGCTTGCATTTTCACGTCATGATGCGCCAACGGACACTGCGCAGTAAGTGGCTCCGGTTTTATTTCGGTCAGCTCGTCCATATATCTTTATTTACTTTTAACGAGCCCAGCCATTGAGTGTGCAGACGTTCTCGCACAAACAGCCTCCCCTGAAACGCTGCTTCCGCGGTAAGGGATCGCACCTGCGATCTCTAGACCAACCGTAGAACGGTATGGCGTTTCAATCGATGCGGTGGACCGAAAAAGAAAAGTAGGGAATATAATTCTACACGGATTCACACCGGATTTCTGAAGAAGACAGAAGCAAAAGACATCCACCAGCTGCAAAGAGGACTGCAGACTTAACCCAGGCACGGTGTGCCCCATGCATGGGCCTCGTATAATAAAACCGAACTATTCGGGAAGACACGACATGCGCGAAAGGAAAAGGGCACCGCCGGACAGATTTATGTGGTCGCCACAGCGACAGCTGGCGACCTTCGAAGCGGTCTGCTGGTGACCCCCATTCGTCAGGCGCGCGTATCCTGTCGATCGGAAAACAAATCCCGTGGGCGAAACAAGAAGAAATGAGTTAAAAGAAAAGGAGGAAGTTAAGGCGATGCTGACTTTCCACAAAACGAGGCCAGCGAATCTGCTGTTTTCTTCCAGTTTCTGTGTGTAGGCTAACGAATGGCCCAGGTCTATAATTCACCCTCGTTGCTTTTTCTTCGCTTCTTGTAGGCTGAATTTCGCGCCTTTCAAGGAGCTTATACCTTCATTCAGATTCGCCGCTTTTGTATCCTTGGAACGGAAAGACATTTTCAGACCTCGTTATTTGATTCTTATCGAGAGGTTAATCGCAAACAGGAAGCTTAAGCCTAAGAAATCCAACAAGCACAATTATTTATACACGAAGCCGAAAGCAAGTCAAGTCGTTTGAAAGACCTTAAAAAAGCTGGGGAATATCGATTGGGAAGAAACGATAAAAAAAAAGCGAATCTTGAAAACTGCAAAGTAAATTCGGAGTGGTGTTGGGGGCGGGCTTACGTTATGGCTATTCGTGTGCATGAACCTGGATTAAAATGCATCTAGAGCAAATTAACCTCGAACAAGAACTTTATGCAGTGTCATCGTGACATAATATTGTGGAGCGAATTTGACGTGCGAAAGCAATTATATATGTAATCGTATATTCAGTACCGTAATCTATTACGAATTTCCTATATGCTCTTGTTTGAGTAGTTTTCATCCAATGTGCTACTCATGCTTTTTCTCGTGTGCATGTGCAAGTCATGGTCAACGTTATATATTTACCGCAGGTTTCTTGTGCAAACTGTCCGGTGTGTAAGCGCACGGCACTTGGCTGTGGTGAAGGTCTCGTGAGGGAACGTACTCGAGCCTCGCTTTGCTGCAACTCTCGATCATAATTGAGGTAATACATGCATGCTCGAAACAAAATTTAGCTGGGTAATTTGTTCTTGTATTTTGTGCGCATTTGTATTTCCTCGCACAACGGCTCCCCGCGTATTTACAGTAACAGTGTCTGATGAGATGTAAGCGTTCATGGCGTCATCTACTTAGCTACGCCTTAAACTGCCGTGCAATGGGCAGCCCTGACGCTGATATTTGCTCTTCGCATGGTGGAGTCAGCTGTTGTCGCTTCATTCGAGAAAGGAAGCTTGCCTGGTAGGAAGCTCCACTCTCCAGGGAGACACGACAACTGCTGGGTCGAGAAACGCCAAACCGGAGCACAAAGACTGTGTTGATCCCTAATGTAAACGTCAAAGTTCCAAAATGTTACCAGATGGAAGATTTATATTCCTAGCAGCATATATATTAGGCGTCCCCTTGGCCAGAAGAAACGGAAATGCTGTCTCCCGGATTAATATCTAGGCTGTGTAACTTTCATGCGGTGCATAACGAATATCTGTTCTAATATATATCTAGATAGCTTCGGTGACCAAGTACTTGCTACCAGTAGACATGGCTACACTGTTCACAGGGGCTACAAAAGCCCGTTGATAAGATTCAACTCGCCCAACTTTCCGCCTTACTTCTATTAAAACACGGTAAGTGCAGAAGTTTTATGCTCTATATGTCCGTCTTATGTCATTTGTCCCAAAAGACTTCAGTGGCGCATGCTCCAAATGGAGACCGCAGTCATGGTGCTGGTCCTGCAATTGTCACTTACGTTAGCGAATTTAATAACCTATCAGATTTTACATCTTGTGCATTCTTATTAGCCTAACAATATTAGTTGCCGATTATGTATAGATTACCAGTTCTACCATTGGAATTTCCGTTAGGGGAGCTCAGTTACTGGATTGTAAAGCATTGGACACTCATTGCCGGAGGATCGAACACTGTCTCACACAAGTCATATGGCCCTCGGTTCTTTACAATGAAAACCGTGAGCTAAAACTTCGCGACGACCGCCCTGTTCCTTTTGAAAAAGAGATATTCATCTTGGAAAGGAGGGGCGAGACGTACTATCAGCGTCAAATGAAACGCGAACAAAACAACTGGAACGCGAGCACAAAAAATCAAGCATATTAGAGACTGGATGTGCAATACAGGCGTGGGCTATTAAAATTTCAGAAGAGCGGTGTTTTCGGCTTCGATGGGAAAATGAACTGCTCATGTATTTTGCCTCTCTAGTATAATATCTGCGAGTTGTGCTGTTCGCGTTTCAATTGGCTTGTTCGCGTTTCAATTGACGCTGATAGTACTTGCCTTGAGCACTTGGTTTCTTGATCCACAACGACTAGCTCATATCTAGCATAAAATGTAACCAGTTGATGCTACAAACATTACAACTATCACAATCGCCACTTCGCATTTCTAAAACTGAATCTCAATACTCGCTAAAACAATATCCCTTGAAATGGGAACCGCACCGAAAAGCCGAGCCGAAGATTAAAAAAAAAAGAAAGCATGGAACTCGTTCTCTACGGCAAAAACAGTGTCACGTACTACATACATACGTTCAGCAGCAACGCATTGTTCCTTGAATTACATAATTCGCTAAAAGCACGAGAGTTCGAGAACCCTGAGCAGTGCTTTTCAGCGCCAGCGGTCTCCGAAAAACTTTGCCTTCCAACATCAAGCTTTACGCTTTCAACATCGCGGTCCCTTCCTATTCCGAAATAACGCGAAGCTTCAATTGGCTTCTGGTTGCGTCACTGCGTCAATTTTCACCGCCAGCGCCATCTCATCTCAGATCTGCTCGCTCTCGACGAAGGCACGTTTCTGCATCTTCGTGACGCATACCCTGGGATTGCTGCAACCTCAGGTTCACTGTTGAACCCTCGAGTTTAGGTGGCTACACAGCGCGCACTTATCCTCGTCATTAGCCGGACTCGCAAAGAAAAAAAAAACAAAATCAAACAACGAAGCAAACAAATAATCTCGGGGTGGCCTCACCTTTTGCGGCAGGCTTCTCGCTGAAGCCCATCTCGAAAAGGAAAACGAAATAAACAAAAGCAAAAACCCTGCCCTGCCGCGCCATCTTTTTGAAAAGGATGCAAGCACGCCTATGAGATGCGTATCTGCGTGAGGCCCGATTGCCACACACAATGCGGCGGCCCCAAATAAATTATGGGCGGGCACCACCGACACTTATTCCGCACTCGCATTCGGTTCGCCAAAGAGGAATACATAAAGGACGACGACACAGCCGAAAAGCGGCAAGGAGGGTGGAGGGTGGAAGGGTCACCCGAAGCTATCCATTGCCCCGAAAGAGAGAGGCATCAAGTCTTCCTGCATCTGCGGACGCGATCGTGGAGAAGAGCCCGACACCCTTCCCTAACAGTCAAGAACAGTCCGAGTGTGCTTGTTGCGCAGATGGTTTGCGAAGGGGAAGGCGGAAAAAAAAGGGGGTGGCGCTCGTGGTGGCTACGCATCCAGATATCTAGCTGAGCGTCGAGGGCAGGTCAGCGTTTTAAGGATGATCGATGATCGAGCTCGCTTCTCTACCCCCCCCCCCCCCCCCCCCCCCCCCACCCCCCCCTTCTTTCTTCGCTCAGGTCCCGCAATGGCCACTCGACGCAGCAGGCCGGCCAGTCGTCGTCGTCAAGGCACACTCGCTGTGTCTCGTGTTTCGATGAGCATCTCGGCCACACGTCGACTTAGACAGATTTGCCAGCCCATGAAAAAAATAAAAATAAAATAAAGCGGACCTCGCATGTATCTGTGTACACCGCGCGGGTCCTAAACTGTCACTCACCTATTCCTTCTTCGGTCCTTAATTGTTTCCCAACCAGGGTGGGCCCCACTGCCAACCGGCTTGGCTTGCGGCTTCTACGCAGCCATCTCCATAGCCAGTTGGCAGGTCAAAAGACTTCCAGATTGTGCTTCTCGCCGCTGGGCTGTTTATTAGCTCTTGCTCTTATTGTCGTCGTCCGCACGCTGTGTATATGAAGCAGGGCAGGCAGCAAGAAGGGCTCCATTGTAAAGTCGTCCCGCTGCGAATAGCCAGACGTCGAGTTGCGAAGCAACCAGCGCAGCCACAGGACGCATGAACAACGCGCGCGAACTGCGCGCTTAAAGCACGTATAGACACAGACACAACGGCCTCTACAAAAGGCACACGCAACGCATGATGCGGACGGGGCACACAAAGTGACAAGCTTGAGAGAGAGGGGAAAGATGGGGACCTGTGAGTTCTCGCGGCGTTAGCGAACGAAAAGAAGATGAATAAGCATGCGCGGAGCGGCGGGCGTTTTATAAAGTGGATCACGTCCCCCAGCATACATATACGGAGTTATACGTGCGCGCTCGCAGCACGCGTTGGAGGAGGCAGGGACCGAAGCCGCGCCACCGCCGTAGCCACTCGTGACGCCTCATCCGTCAACGAAGTGCTGCCGAGTGACGTAGATCGATCAGGGACGACCGGGGGCACAGGGCCGGGCCTTTCGCGGAATTTTCAATTAGGAAGCCATTAGGAATCGGCCTGTCCATCGAAATGCGAGCGGCGGGGGCTTGCGCCGTTCTGCCTGCTCGCGGGTGGTGGGTAGTATGTGTGTGCGTTCGTGCTGGCTGGACATGCGATGTGAGTGCGCGTGTTTTTGTTGTTTTTGTTGTACTGCCGGTCCGTTTTGCGGGAGTGGTCCGTCGGCGGGTTAGCCCACGCTGCGCGCGCGCGCACCCATGGTACTTGCGAATTCAGGTGGTGCTCTTTTCCCGCGCCTGCTGTCGTCGTCTTAAGGTCTGGGCTCTCAAGAGCGAGGCTGTTCGACATTAGTCTCGCACTACAGTGTCTGCTGGAATAGGGTACAGTGCGCTTCCTTAACCACTCCCGTGTACAATTATATAATCGAGTGGTGAACCTGCACTGCGGCTATGAAAGGGGGGGGGGGGGGGGGGGGGGGGGCTCAGTGCGGTTCCTTGTAGCTATAGTGCTTCGTCGTTGGTAGCCAGTTGCGTGGACATGTATGGGTGGTTGTGGTTAAGGTCTCAACCGCTGTTGTTTGAGACTGGCTTGATGAAAGGGGTGGATAGCATTGTGAGCGGAATGCAAGCTCGTGGTGTAAGTACATCTGCCATGCTTGCAGCATAGAAAAAAAGAGAGAAACGGTCAACGCGAAAACAGATAAATCTTGAAATGAACTCCTGGCAAGGATAATGGTCAGTGGCCTAAAAGAAAAACTAATAATGAAAGGAAAGTGTCCCACGCGAACTCGGACTTCGATCATATATATATACGTGAGTGAAGTCTTCGTATCGTATACTAAATATCTTGTGCATTCAACCAATATTTACGCCGATGTCACATGATGAAGCTTTGTTCATTCCTTCGTGCACAGAAGAAGGGTTTTGCAGGTCCACTTTTCGCGGCAAATTTATTAAAATGGCGCTTGCGACACTCGATTAAAGAAACCCGCACTAATGGAGTGTCGGAAACCAGTGCGCATGACATCGTTTCAAGAGCCTAAAAGGGGGAAAAAAAAAGCTAATAATGCTATGGTCATAAAGTGCACAATTGGTCTAGTCACTGCAGCAGTCGTGTTGCGTGAAGAATTAAATTTTGAATTGGATTGACTCTACGCCTCCTGCAGTCGCTTGACGGCCTCTGTTATGCGGGCGCTTTTGCATTTCATGCCCACCACGCAATTGCGACTGACACACTTGGAGTCACTTAGGAACTAATTGCGTTGACGCAACTGTTAGTCCCTCGAGAAGCGAGTGTTATTCTCATAGACCCAGACAACGAAGGGACAGCGACTGCTGCACTTGGAGCACTCATCCCAATATTAGGGGCTAAAAAGCTTGCGGGTAGTTACTTAGGAACTAATTGCGCTGACACAACTATTAGTGCCTCGATAAGCGACTGTTATTCTCATAGACCCAAACTACGAAGGGACATGAGTCGCAGTTAGTCCCTGGATTGAGTAAACATTCGCCGCAGACTAAGAGCGCCAGGTGGTGCAGTTTCATTTACTTCACCCATTTTAGGGCAGCCTGTGTAGTACACACGAGTGATCTGCAGCGGTGTGCTCCTTATCTGACACGACTTACACTAAGCCGGCGTAGAAGCGCAAAACGCCACAGCAGACTCCTCTCCTCTCCTCGCGGTCGGACAGCTGCTCATCTACGGCCTCAAGAATGGAAGAGGTCGCACGCAGCAAGACACTCCGTGCCATAGCACTGCGCCCTTTTGACGGGGTTTGCCTCTCCCACAAGGCTCAACGACACTGCGCGGTCACCTCAGCCCCCCCTATCCTTCTTTAACTGCGCCAAGCAGACGCAGTAAAGAAGACAAAAGGATGGCCGCAGCGGCCAGGAAGACTCGTAGCCGGCTCCGCCGACCAGACCAGGACAAGACCTCGGAATAGTGTACACGGCGCTGTCTTCTCCTCGCCCGGACAAGAGCTGCGCGACGTCGCCACTGTGCGGCCAGGGGTCACGAACGCGGCGCCATACTCCGCCCCGCCTGGACCGCGCGTGAGACAGACAACAGAGCAGCGCCGCGGTCGGCAGAAGCGCGCCCGGTGACGCGCCAATCGTGACCGCTTCCCATTGTCACTGTCACTTCGGGAGCCGAGCAACGACGACGCCGCGGCCGCGCTTGCCCCCGACACCCGTCGGTCGAGTGCCTCTCCCCTTCTTGGCTTCGCCCCGCGTAGCGTATGACGGGCGAGTCCGGGTAGAGCAGTAGCAACAGCAGCGATAGAGCACACACGACACGGCGCGCCGCCGTCGTGATCGGCCCGCGTCGATGACAGCCGCTTGTTTGCGTGGCCTGCCAGCGCTGCTGGCAGAACACAGCGGTCGCTATGCAAACAGAGCGGCCCGTGAGATATCCACTCCACCCCACTCCTCCTCTCCCTTCCTCACCCCACGCCTCACGGCCGGGGCTGAGGCGGAGCTGAGGGGTGACCGGGGCCGTGAACCAAGCAGTAGCAGCAGCAGCATATCGGCCGAGCGTGCGTGTGCGCGCCATCCCACCCCCCGTCGAAGACGTCGGAATTAATTCGACCTGTCTTCTTCTTCTTCGCCACGACTCACGAGAGCGAGCGGGGGGAGGGACCCCTGCGGGCGCGCGACGCCAAGCCGGGGATGCCTGCCGAAGCTGTGTTTCGTATACTCGAGCGCTTTGAAGGCGACACAGAGCAGAGCAGAGACCTGGCTCTTGCACTGCCGTTGCTTATGCCGGGCGAAAGAAGAAGAGGGTGGTTTTGTGGTGACCATCGCTGACAGGGACGAAGAAGGGCCCGTCTCTATACACTTCCTCTGTCGCCTTCCTTTCTTTCTAGCTTTGTTCACCGCGCGGCGACTCGGGAAACTGACGCGCGTCCCCTCGCGATCGCTGCGCTCCCGTTGTCTGTATTTTCCTCTGTCGGCGCGGCGGATCGCGTGAGAAAGTTTGCTGAAGCGGGAGACAAATGACACCGGTTGACGCTCGGTGACGCCGTCGCGCTGCCTACCGGAATATGTGCGTCAGCTCGAGGTGCGTCGACGGCGGAGCTGGACGCTTTCCTCTTCCCGACGGTGGCGCCACCGCTCTCGGTGATGAGGAGGCGGAAGGGTGGGAGGAAGAGAGGCAACTCCTCCGTCCCACGCATGTTTTTTTTTTTTTTACGCGGACATTTCTGCGCGTATACTGTGTAGGGTTTTGCGCTGACAGACCGTGTGAGGTTAATGGACCAGCCGGTGCCCGCAGATGACATATGAACCTCCAAGAGATCCTATGCGTCGCGCGACACGCCGCTCGCGACAAGCCTGAGGATGTACAGTCGAACCTCGTCATAACGAAATAATGGATATAACGAAGGAATAACGATTTCCCTTGAAAGCTCGGCCAACACGGGCAATAACGAAGCTACGGCTATAACGAAGTTATCGCAGGCATGCATGCTACCGGCTGTGACTAGCCCTGACGTCTACGGTAGCAAACGCGACTTGCGGGATGCCTTTCAGAACATGTGCGTTCGGAATCAGAATTGCCGATATAGATCGCCATTTTGACTACTGAGAAGCTGCATGTATACAGCAAGCTCCGATTCATTTTTGTGACGCCAATGACTGGTTTAATGACTGGTTTAGCGGATTTGCGAGCCGCGTCCTGGAAAATCGAAATAGCATGCGACCATCTTTAAAATGTAGTTTATCGACCGAAACGGTTGCACAACCTCCGTGAGGTGCAAACGTGAATGCAGCTTGAGGCTCATGCGGGTACCGATCGGAAACAATGCGCCCCGACGGGTTCAGTTCAATATCCGCCCAGTACTGCCTCCACTACGTTCGAGCTTTGCCACTATGTGGGAGTGCTTCACTGTTCGCCACCATGGCTTAATTAATGTCGCACTAGAACCCTAGCCACACAACGGAGAAAAACAACAAGCGCTGGCTTTTTATCTGCGCCGTTGCGAGTAGCTTTCTTGATGACACGGTGCGTACGGTTCAGAGGTGCGTTTATTCGAAGTCGCTTTCGCATATTTCACCGCTCCATACACACAGATTCCTCATAAAGCTGCGGAGCTCGGACCCCGAGACCCAGCGGAAACTCGTCCGACTGGCAGAGGAGACCGCCGAGGAACAACACATTTAGACCAGCATCAAAGGTGGTATCTCCCCCTGACAACCTAGGCCGAGGGTGTTGGGGCGCGCACCTTCTCTGTTGGACATTAAATGTTTGTTCTCTCTCCCTCTCGTCACGCGTTTTTGTTCATGGCACACTAAAAGTTTGACATCTTACAGTCAGGTCGGGAAAGTATTTCGGCTATTAAAGTAACAATCCCCACTTTTAAAACCAGGTCGCTATAAGCGTACTGAAATTACAACGAATTTCGATCAACTTTGCGTGAGAAAGCGTAAAGCACGCGGATGTTCAGAAAAACGTGGCCACACTTTTTCACAGCGTTCCTGATAGATTAAAAAATTACCTGAGTGCGGACTCGTGGCAGCTAAATTTGGCGCACTGTTTTTTCGCGTTTTGCTCTGACCTAGTTCCCACCTTATTCCCATCATGTTCAAACACTCATCAGTCTGGTTTAAGCCAATGATTGACGCACCGGCACAGCGCCTCACGCCAGCCACGCCTCACTCTAGCCACTCGTTGGAGAACGACAAATGTTCTGATGAAATGTTTCTAATAAAAACACGTTTCGTGGCTGGCTGGTTAACCACTGACCATTAGTTTACCACTGTTCGAAAGCAAAAAAATACAGCGCTAGAAAGACAAACAGAGAACAAACGAGTGTTTTGTGTTCGTGTTTTAATGGTATTTCGAGATGCACATTTCTCACTCATTGCATCTGCCACGTGTATTTTAAATCTAACTGATTTGAGCGTCCGCGCACTCTTCGCGCCTTCTCTACAATCACTTAAGCGGCGAACGCAGACGTCATTCTTTCAATAAAATTTAGTCGTACAGACAGCATCTGGGCTCTCCTCGCTGCCCTGCCTCCCCGACGCTCTCAGCCAAACTGTCCTTGATCCGCAAACGCTAACCAGCACCGCCCCTTACCTCGTCCAGCAAAGCCACCTCATTCGGCTGCCACAACCACCAGCGGTGCGCGCCCCCACTCTACCGTTCTTCTCCGCGCGCGTCAAAGAGTCCGCATTGAAAACTAACCGCCATGTCCAACCTATTTTGCGCACGGCAATCTCTGCGAACAGGCGCGCAAACGACCGTATGAAAAATTGCGCGGGCCAGCGAGCGAGCGAGCCAACGGGCAGAGTTAGAAAGATCGCGATAGCGCGCGAGGCACTTGGAAAGAGAGAAAGATAGAAAAGAAAGGAACGACCCCGAGCCGGTTGAACCCTTTAACGACCTGACACAGTAGTCAAGTCTTCGTCCAAAGCGGCCGATAGCTGCCAGCGTGCATGTGTGCATACTCTAGCAAGTGGGCGCGACGACGCTGGTCGGAGAACGAGAAGTCCCTCCTTGTATTCAGGGAGCGCTCGCTCGCCGGCTGGCTCACCGCCGCCGGAGAATTATAGTGTTCGGCGAAAAGTTAAATAGGTCAAACGGAAACCGAACAATGCGCCGTGTGGTTCGTGATAAAGCGAGCGGGCCACTCCCGCGCCTTTGTTTCTCGCGCCTGGAAGCCCCGCAATCGACAGCTAATATACAACGTGTGCATATACGCGCGGGCGAGAAAAAGGGCGGAGGGTATACGTGGAGGGGGACCAGGCCTGTTTAACCGTGTCGACCGCGGCCAATGGGGGCAGAGTTGTGTGCAGTGCGCTGGGGTCAGCTGCTGCGCGTTCTCTTAGCTTGCTGGTCGCGAATACACGCTGTAACACTGGGAAGAAGCGGAAGCGTTCGAACACTGTATCACTGCGGCCAGAACGAACTGAACTACATTCGAACCTCGTTATAACGAAACGTTTTATAACGAAATAATGGATATAACGAAGGAATGACAATTCTCTTCGGAAGCTAGGTCAACGCGGGCTATAACGAAGTTGCGGCTGTGGCGAAGTGATCGCCGGACCCCTTCAACTTGGCTATAACAAGGTTCAACTGTACTATTCCGTAGATAGTCGTCGATGTTCCGTCATTTCCGAAGCACCGCGAAAATGAATACTGGGGAATATGTACGGAGACGGCGAGAACTCGCGGAACGTAACGACGAAGTTGATTTAGGTGGAATCCGTTTGAAAGCCAACTCTGCGTGAGAATGCTCTGCCAGCTCGGTAAGGCGCTGTGTTGGGCTACTTGAGTGAATGGACGCTTAATGTCTAATAATTGGCGCAGAAAAAGACGACGAACCGAAAGAGATGGAGACTGTACATACGCTATAGTATGTATGCAGTAGACTTTCTCTCCGGCTTGTCGTCTTTTTTCTTGCGTCAGTTAATATACTTTAATATATAGGTAATATACGAGGTGCTGCGAGTGCGATAATACAGCACAGCTGGCCTGGTGTCTATGAATTATCCCCTAATAAGCGAAACGCTATCAGCACAATGTTGAAAACATCGTGTAAAAATAGGCGAAATGTATATATTCCTCGTGCCCGGTCTTCGCGAGCCAAGTGAGCATGTACTCGCGATCGAAGAAGCCCCGTTTCTCTTCATTTAGGACGTCAGTAATCTGTACAATATCTTTAGAAAAAAAAAGTCAATTTATGTGCACCAGTAAGCTCGTGGAAAAGCTGAAGGACGTACACACTCTTGAGGAAAAGACCGTAGAAGGCTCTTCCTACTAGCCAGTTTCTTGTCGCACTAAACTCGACCTTCTATACTAAATGGAGGCAGTCAAACTACAACTCACTAGGTGGGTTTATTTGAGAGACTGCTCTACATGACTCCTTCTAACATAGTCCCACATCTCCACCCATTCACTTAACCTCTATGGCCAGTGGAAAATTCGTCAAATAATAATAATAAAAACTACAACTATAGTGGATACAACTCAAACGAAAGAGGCAGGTACCCCTCAAAGGAGGCCATCCAGCAAGTCAATGGCGTCGACCGATTTCCGTGACGTTGCGGTTAATCGGGTTAAGCAGTGGTTATTCCCCATTCATCTGTCACCCACTCAGATTTCACAGCAGCAAGTAGGTCCAAAGGTGATCCGCTAGGGGGAGAATCGGTCGACACCATTGGCTGGAGGGGCTCCTTTGTGGGGCATTTGCCGCTTCCTTCTTGAGTTGTATCCCAGTGTAGTAACGTTACCACCACAGGTAGCTAGTAGAGAGCACTAGAATCAATAGGGGACACTGAAAATTCCGCAAGTGCGCTTTCCCGCATAACAACGTTGCCCAAGACAATACGGCTGACCAAGCGTTTTCAGCTGAAACAAAGCAAGAAGGACTAGTTTTTTGTTTGATTCTTACAAAGTACGTTTCTTGCATTCTATCCACACCCTTACCGCCTGCCTTGTAGCTCTTAAGTTTTTTTTTCTTTATAGCGAAGTCAGCCATCTTGTCTTCGGCAACATAGTTATGTGGGGAAGCGCAATTGCAGCATTTTGAAAGTCCCTTAATTACGTTAGTTAACAGTGCTGTCTTCAGGTAAACGAAGGTAAATGAGATAGGAAGCGTCTGGCGAGACTATATTGTTGGGCGCAGCAGAGACACGGATGAAACGGGGCTTGATAGCACCGAGGGAATCCACGTCACGAACACAGCTACGCAGATTAACTCTACTCGCATCGGAGGTACATACATGCACCCCCGTGTCCGCAACTAAATAGCGGCGTTACACCCTTCGGACGCCCCTTCCTTGGCCCTGCGCGTTTTCTTGGCGGCTGACGCCCACAGCCGCCGTCGCCGCCCGTTCAGCGTGAAAACAAAACACTCCGCGGCCCGCCAGGACGGTGGACAGCTGCGGCAAAAGGTTTGCGTTCCAGTGACCTTCCTCGTAGACGATATGGCGCAGCACCGTGGTGCCGCATGCTGATGACACGCGCGGGAAAGTCGCCGCAGAGCTCGTTTTCGAAAAGCCGCCGCCACGCACTGAACGCTTTAACACCAAACAACCCAGCCGTCGGTCGGCTTTTCCGTCAGCCTCGCACAAAAGCCCCCATACGCACGCACACAGGGCCCGCCCTTTGCGTCTGGCTCTGAGGCGCACGCGTTTTTCCCAACAGTATATGGTGGTCGTTTGTTTTCGAACCGGCTCAGGCCGAACTGTGAATTCCGGTAAACAAAAGAGAAGAAAAAAAGACGCGTGCTGTAGCAGGCGTTAAATATGCGGGTGCGGAAGGCTCCCCCTCGACAGGTCGAAGCAGGCGAGCCCAGCGGTGGGTCGGTCGGGAGAATCGGCCAGTGCGGGTGAAGACTGGAAAATAAATACGCTAGGCAGTGACTCATGATAACGGCCGAAAGCGTGCATGATAACGAGATCGAAAAGTATGCGCGGCGGTGTTCCGTTGGATGAATGTACAACACCTGTTCTCGCTTTCGTGGTGGTTGTGCCGCGCGTCCGGCGAAGCGGCGGCGCATGGGATTAGGGCAAGGACGTATATCGTTTTTAAACACGTTGCCAGTATAGCGTTCGCTTCACGGCTATAGTCAGTGATTAAGCGCTGCAGAGGTGGTGGCGGTGGTGAAAAACTTTTATTGCTCTCAAAAGAGAAGTACGTGGAGGTATGCATGAGGCGGTCCTTAACCATTACAAATACTAGGCGGGGTCCTATAGTACGGGACCACAGTGGCGTCGGCCGCTGCCCGGGCTCGCTCGAACAAGGCCTTTTGGGCCTTCAGGTCATAGCAGCCGAGCAGGGCCGCGTCCCTGTCCTCCCGAGTAGTGTTAGGATGCGAAGAAATAGTTGGGTTGGGTGGGCAGGCCCACACCATGTGGTAGATGTCCGAAGACTTCTCCGCAGAGTGCGGACAGCTGCCCGTGAAAGAAGGGTCGAGGTGTTTGATAGCTGCCGGGTACAGCAGAGGCTGCAAGCATAAGCGTCCCACCTGCTCGCTCGATAATTGCAAATTCGCACACTGAAAATTGATTTTTGTGGAAATGAAATGGCCCAGTAACTGTCTCCCTTCGCGGTGGACACCTCAACCGCGCCGTGAGAGAAGGGATGACGGAGGGTGTGAAAGAAGAAAGGAAGAAAGAGGTGCCGTAGTGGAAGGCTCCGGAATAATTTCGACCACCTGGGGATCTTTAACGTGCACTGACATCGCACAGAACACAGGCGCCTTTTGCAATTCACGTCCATCGAAACGCGGCCGCCGTGGTCGGATTAGAACCCGGGTACTTAGGCTCGGCACCCTGGTTCAAATCCGACCGGGGCGGCCGCATTTAGACGGAGGCGAAACGGTGCGATGTCAATGCACGTTAAAGGTCCCCAAGTGGTCGATTAGTGCTTCTCGTCTACGTCGCGGTAAATCCTCTCTTAATGTGGTACAAGCGCTTTGTTTATTCCTTGCACATAAGTTTTTCAACGGAATAATGAATGGCAAGAAAACAGGTACACTCTAAAAAAAAAGGTAGCTGAGGTTACTCATTTTAGGGTAGCAACGACTGTCACATATATGACTACCTAGCTAGTAACTGTACGTAGTAACTGCAAGGTAGTAACATTTACTACCTCTCAGTAACTGTACGTAGCAACTGCGAGATAGTAATATTTACTACCTCTCGAGAGAAAACGCCTTAAGAAATAATCTAATGACTGTTGACATTAGAATCTTATGCATATAAGATAGTAATAATGCAAAACAAGAACAAAAAAAAAAAACTAGAGCAAAAACAAAAAAGAAAAAAAATGCCTGCTTTCAGGAGGATTCGAACCGCGGACCTTTGACTTTCTATCCTGAAGTTATTTCCATCCTGTTTCTATACTTCCTACCCTACCACGCTAACCACTACGCCACGCCATCATTTTTTTTCTTTATTGCATGGAAGAACATCCGTAGAAAGGAGGAAAACTTCAATCAGATTGGATCGCGTCTCAAGTTGCCGGGCTGATTAATAGGAGCCCGCCATCAGACGTTAACTTGTCAACTTATGTGCCGTGATATGTGCAGCCACAGTTGTTTCTTGTTCTTTTCACTGCGTGTAAATGTAGCAGCAGCATCTACATTCTCGCACGGGACAACAATGTTGTTGAGAAGGACCTTTCAGTGGCTGATGGCCAATGACATAAGGAAATCTTCTGTGTTAACGAAAAAGAGTCTCTGCTGAGTTTTTATTGTCGAAAGACATGAATACCTGACTTCGTGGTGACTTTCTAATGTGTCACAAGGAGTGCATGAACATGACATCAGAAAATCAACGCCCATTTTTGTGCATTTTGTAGTAAACCAGAAGGAAAAATGAGCACAAGTCAGGCACAATAGCTTGGGGTTGGTGAAAAAGTGCAATTAAGAAATCAAACTAAAGAATGGAACACATACGCGCTGCGTATATTGTATTGAAAACAAAAAACAGCACTGGCAATTTTGTTAGATTTGCTGCCAATTAGGAAACCTTTTTCATTATATAAAAACATGGGGCATTGAGTAGCAATGTCACCGGGAATGTTAGTATACGTACAGTCGGGGACAAAAGTCTCCGGACCACGTGTTCCTCAAACGAAGCTTATATCTCTACTATCAGACTGCGGCTGGAGACCGCACTTGTGGAGATGAAAAAACAAAAATTTAACTTTTACCTCCACAAGTGTGGTCTCCAGCCGCCGACTAATAGCAGAGCTATCGGCTTCGTTAGAGGAACACGTGGTCCGGAGACTTTTGTCCCCGACTGTACATGTGCATATTCCGATCATCCATTTCCAGATCAAGGTAGTAATGGATACTACCAGGGTTATAATGAGGTAGTACAAGTGTAGTAACTGCCAAAAAACGTAGTAACAGCAGAAGCTACTACCTTGTTACTACTTCATTTTCTTTCGAGGTAGTAACAAGGTCGTAGCAACATAGTGCATAGGTAGTAAGGGTTAAAAAAAGGTTGTAACAGCAGCCGTTACTACGTTTTCACTACCTTTTTTTCTAAGAGTGTAGACTCACAGACGTGGGCACAAACGGAGGCAAAAAGCACGGCAACTTTCACGCAGATTTAGCGAGTACAGATGATCGAGTTCTCGGCGTGTTAGGTTCAGAAGCCTACCGACGAAACATGCTAATTTCCGTGTCCAAGCCAGGGGATCACGCGCTAAATTTACAAAGGCACTCGGACAGGAAGCAAGATTTCGTTTGGACTTCAAGTGAGCTAGAACGCAACGTCAGTTTCGGCGAAAGGAAATGCAGAACATGCCAGCCTTACTTTATACAGAAAGGAGTAAAAAACGGAGTAAGCTGTCCTCTAACTCCCTTTTATAAAAGGAAGTGCGCTAGAGGAAAACTTTACTCCCTTTTTTACTCCCATATAGGAGTGCTCGTGTTTGGAGTGCACGTCACCGTCGCATTCACAGCGAACAACGGAGGCGGGAAAAAATTTCACAGGGACACCTAATTCATTACACGTTGGCAATACAACAGCATTAGCAGCCGTCAATGCGTCCACCGAAAGTGACGTCACCGTCCTCCAGCCAATGGGAATTCTCGGTCTGGTGACGTCACTTCGCTCCGCGATTCAACGATTTTATGACCGACAGCGTATTTTGGCCTCATGGGGTTTCTGATGCTGCCGCATTAATATCTTCCGCGCATTCTCGGGGAAGCCCAGCGTTATACGAGCTTCGCCCGTTCAGTTCGTGAGGATGCCTTGTCGCTTGCTTGTTCTTTATATTTTAGAGGGTAACAGTTGCTTTAACAGCTCATTATCTGCCCACACTTTTTTTTTTCTGATGCTCTACAGTGATACCCTCGCTCCTGTTCTAATTTCCTCTTCTCCTCTCCATCTTTTTGCTCCTTGCAGGTGGACATCGTGGCCCCGTCTTCGTAGCGAGCCCACATGTAGGTGCCGAACCACGAATAAGTCGCCGCTAGTTTTTCACCCCAAAATGACACATAGTCATGAGAACTAGGCAGGACAGGGAGACGGCAGGAGCCGTCGCCAAAACGCCACACGCACACGCGCCAAGGGCACCACTATACTTCACCAGGGCACCTTCGCGCGAAGGTACCAGCTGTGCGCACAAGCTAACAACACAAGGACGCGAACGCGCGTGGCGCTAAGGCACGCACACGCACACACGCAAAACACACACACAGACACAATACGCGCGTATACAAAGAAGAAAGACACACAGCAATCCGAGTGCCAGGGGAAACTAATGGACACAGGGGGCAACCGGAGTAGAAGGAACTGCGCGAGCGACCGTTCAACCCCGAGCAAGGCGACTGCTTCACCGCGCGGCCTTCGGCTGAGAGCCGCAGCTGTCAAAGGCGCCCGCGCAGAACAAGAGAGGCCTGAGCAGCGCCCTTCACCCCGTTCGCGATTTCTCAGCCGTCAAAGCGTTTTCGATTCGCGCAGCCAAAGCGCTAAGGGACGAAGCAACGGAGGCAGCAACAGCAAGAACAGTGGCGGCAATGGGCGGCAAAGTTTTAGAGGCGATCGCGCGCGAAGAAACGCGTTTCGGCGGGCCGGTTCTTCTTCGCGCGCCCTGAGCTTAGCCCCGGGGCTACGCCACGTTGCCTTATTTTTTTCTTCTTTTCTTTCCGTTGCCGGTGTCACTGCCGCCGCGACGAAGGAAAGGTTGACCCCGTGCGTTTACGAACTGCGATGTTTTCGGGAGCTGTGATGTCGCGGAGTTTACGCTTAGGCCTACTACGGTGCCGTAGGCGGTGGGTGCTAATGGACGTGGACATGCACCGGTTGTTTGCGAGTGACTGCGGGCAAAAGAGCTTCTCCAAGATCCTGGGTGGCGTGTCGCCGTGGGACGAGTGGAATGACAGTATTAGTTGTTGACCTGCGCGTAATGAACCCCTCGCTGACAGTGATCATTATCAGCTCTTATTTCGTCGTCGTTCTTGTCGCGCGCATGACCGGGCGATAAGGTGTTGATGATGATAATGATGATGTCCTCAGGCTTAATGGTGTTGATGTTGCCGCGGATGTGGAATTGGGACGCGTTCGCACCATTTTCGTTCGTTTCTGTCTGTTTATGCACTGAGGCAGCCGAACGAGATCACGCGGAAGTGGCTTTTTATGGTGGGAAATGCGTCGTTAGCACGGCTTAAGGCCTGCAATGCAAGGCTATTAACTGCCGATTCTCTGTCCCTATTAGCCTCTGCATCCGCCTGAAATTATTCGGGCCTGCAGAACTAGCTGATGACAGTTCTGGGGCGGCGCAAGTCCCCTTTGTAGAGGCTGCTGTAAAGGCCACGCAACATATAATTTGTTCTGATTGTTTAATTTTGCCCACCGAGTCCAACAGAGCAATGGTAGAACATACCTATTTCTATTCTATATAGGTGTAAACTTGCGCGGCGTGAAGCCAGCTTGTCCATGCAGAAAGGATGACATAGTGTTTGTTTCTGCGGCATGTGTACAGTGCCGTGAGGTTTGCTTACGGTGTTTGTGAACCGGCCGTGAGCCACACCGAAGAAGACGGAGTTCAAAAATATAAAAAAAGCAAACTAAATGCGAGCACACAATGGTAAAGCAAGCAAGTGGAAAGTCAGGCAGAAGACGCACCTGGGTCAAGCGCCGGCGACTGGGACGTGTCGTTGCTGTTGTGGTGGTTGGTGTTCTTCGTGAGGTCGCTGCACTGCTGCAAGTAGTCCTTGGTCTTGTTGATCAGCAGCTGGTCGATGATGGACGTGAGGCGGCTCTCGCGTTTCGGCTCTGGACTCGCGCTGCACGGAATAATGCAAACACAAAGATAAAAAGACCATTAAGGTGTGGCGAAGAACGCGTGTCAATCACTTCATCATTTAGAGCACACATTATCTAAAAGGAAAATTTGGGTAGAAACTTGCCATTTATGCTATATTAATATTCACCTTTTTTTCTCTTCTTTCTTGCTTTTTGCTCCCGTTTGAAGTATGCAGATTTACGACACTCACGAGTCATTCTTACTATGCATGTTTCGTTTCTCACAAAGACGAGAAAATATTCGTGGTGTTGTGATTGACTGCCGTAAACGAGCCGACCGGGTGATGTCCTTTCAGAAATAAAGATATCGAAGGTTTAATAAGGAGCACTTCCGATCACCGCTACGACCTGTTATACATAGTCTTCGATCTCTCTCGGGCGCCACGGCATCAGCGTCAGTGGCGGCAACGCCTAAACACAAATGAATAGATACCATTAGCTTAACCGCAATGCGCGAATCTTGGTATTCTCTGCCTGGAATTCTTGTCATTGTTCTTTAGGATAACATTGTAAGAAAAGTAGTGTCCTTAACGTGTTTTCTCTTTTTAATGGCTGTTTGACACAGGTATACAACCGCCATCTCGTGTCGAGCATGAGCTTACGGAAGAAAGCACAGTACACGCGCTGTATTTTCTGCAGAGACAACTCCCATTCCCCACTTGCAACCATTCTCAGTAAAAACGGTTTTTGTGGGAACCACAGACGCGGCGGAAATGCTACTGAAGTGAAGGTCAAATTTCTGCAGATCAGAGCTTCAGCTTTTTCGGCGCACGGCATGAAAGTAACAACCGCAGGAGTCGTTCAATTCACAACCACTAGCCCTCAGTCACTCACTACCTCACTACTCAAACACAAGGCGCATTAGAGAGCGGCCAGGTGCCGGCCAACGGCTCTAAACTATCCTTCCTTCTCTCTTCCACATACCCTCAGCAATGACAATCACGTCTTTCCCAACCAGCCTTCCTTCGAGGCGTCGAGCGGCGATTCCCGTCGATTCCTCGCCTGGTGCATAAAATCCTTCCCGCAGAGAGCTCGCCAGCCTGCATAGCAGTGGCGTCGGTCCGTGCGTGTTTCCCCGTGTTGCGTAGCGCCGTAGCCCCCGCTGCCCTCTCCCTGCGTCTATCTAACCGCGCGCTGAAGCTTCCGCATCAAGCGTCGTCCACCTCACCGCGGTCGCCCCTGCTACCCGGGCAGCCAGTGACAACCGGCAATAAATCAATATCACAGTCGTAGCGTTGCTCGATGACCCCCCCCCCCCCCCCCCCCCTGTCCATCCCCCTTGCGTCTTCGGCCAACGTTTCGCTTATCTTTCCATCACCCCTTACACACCCGCGATGCGCGGTTTTTTGGTCTGTATTCATTCCTCATTCCTCCTCCGGCAGTTTGGTTCGACCAAGGCGCCAAAGTATCCTCCTCTCTCTCTTGAGTCCCGCGATGTTTGTTTTAGCGCTTCGCGCGCGTTTCTGTGCGGTTTAGGACCTTCTATTTGATAGCTTACTTTTTGCTTCCCCCCCCCCCCCCCCCCTCCACCTCCTTTTCCTCTCTCCTACCGGCTCTTCCTGCACAGCTTTCGTCCTTTCCCTCGTATACCCCTGAGATGCTTCGCGAGCCTTCTGTTTGCTCTGGAAACTGCAATCTGCCTCGGCCGCTACGTCGACAGGAGAACGGGGGGGGGGTTGTGTCGGCTTGGGAGGAAGCTCCACTGCTGCCGGGTCAGGGGACATGCAGAATCTTGGGGTCAGCTTCGATCGGCGCGCACCCCGGACAAGTCCCCCCCTTTGATCGTGCACGGCGATGCTCATCTGGTATGCCTCGCTCTTCGAGCAGGACGATCTCGACCGAACGGACAGCAGTACACACACAGCAGGAGATTAGGTACAACGCAGGCAAAGTCGAGGACGGTCATCTAACCCGCTTTTTGATCTTCTAGTTGACGTTCCCCCTTTTCCAACTCCGAAACCTCCAGTTTCCCGCCAGCTCCTTACGATCAACGTCTTTTCTTTATATCTACATCTAATTTTTGTTTTCCTCTTAGAGGCGCGGGAAAAATGGCAAAGAAAAAACCCACGCGAGCAAAGTTTAACCTGTCGTCTCCGCGACATTACGCGCCTGTTTTTTTGTTTACTTTTTTTTCTAGTGACCCTGAGTCCGATTCCATACCTCGATATGCTCATACCAGGAACTCAGTCGCTCGAACTGCGAAATACTCTTCTTCCTTGTGGGTGGCAGAGAGCTCCCAGCAGCCATTCCGAAAACCCGCACTAACAAGACCGCGAATAAAACTAAAAGAAAAAAAAAAGAACGCGAGCACCAAAACCTGAAGGGGCAAGCAAGGCTCGCGTATTTCTTGAAGACTGCCTGCGCCCGTTGGGACAGCAGAAGCAGCCACGTAAGAAGCGGCAGGGACAGTCGCTTCTATATTTATGTGTGTGTTTCTTTTTTTTCCGGCTGGCCTCACGCTTGTCGGTGTGTAGCGAAATGCCACCGGACACTCGGAAGGAGAATGACCCGGGCACGGAAAGAGGCTGGGCGAGATATAAGGGGAAATAAAACCGCATTCGTGGAGGAGATATCGCGCCCAACGAGTCGCTGCGCTTCAGCGCTCGGTGCGTGGGATTCGCGATGACGCCAAATAGCGCGCGTCATCAAGATTCTACAAGCACACGGAAGCGAGCGGTGGCGGCTGTATAATCACTCAATTAAAAGGAATACACGCGGAATGCGACGATATCTGGCCGTATATACCGTGTTGAGCGTTCAGCTGGAGACTGGAAATACGCGGCACTTGGAGTTACGAGGCGTGTTTATCTTTTCTTTTTTTGTTTTTCGCTTCACGGAGGCTTATTCATTCGAGCTCCCCAAGCAATCTGACCGAGACAGCGGAAGAAACGAGTTGATATGTAAGGAGCGCGGGGCTTTCGTAAAAGCGTATACAGGTCAATCACCTCTTCAGATCGTTAAAGATTTGGTTTTAAACTTGGAGTGCGCGAAAACCAAGTTGCTACATTGCGAATCCAGAATTGCGGTGAAAACACGAAAATTGCTGGATGCGCTCTGCGATCTTGCTACAAATAGCCAATAATATCTGATTTATGCACTGTTCGCAGCTTCCAGAAACTTCGCTCCCGACTTAACCCTTATCCTTAGCCTCTGTAGCCAGTTAGTGCCTTAGCCCTTCTTGTATGTTGTTGTTGTCCTAGAGAAGATAATGGCGCGTACCCACAGCCGGGGATTGGCCAAGACACAGGGACAGGGAGCGACTGACAGGTGCTCAAAACGTTAAAAAAATTAAATAAAATGAAATGAAAAATATAAAGGTGATAATAATAATAATAATAATAATAATAATAATAATAATAATAATAATAATAATAATAATAATAATAATAATAATAATAATAATAATAATAATATGTAAATAAATTAAAAGTAACTGCCAGCCACATCCGTTTCACACTCCATTATAACCTTCCTGTTTCGGTGATTTCTCGATGCTTCTAGCAGCCGAGCATCATTACTCAAACGACCTCCTCTTCCTAATAACACTGCGTCCTTGGTGCTCTGCCCGATTGGTAACTTTTTTTTTTTACTTCAGAGAATGTAAATATAAGACGTGCCTGACTACCGCTATGCTCAAGCCATTCTTAAACAAGCAAAAAGCCCAGCCTCCAGGAAAATTCTTGCTTTCATGACCAACGACAGTAAAATGAAAGTCGGCTATCGCGGTCTGTCCTGTTTTATTAAAACCGCGCAGGCTTTGTGGATAGCTGAGCTTGCGCCAGCTAATCGCAAGTCAATACGAAAAAAAAAACACTTTTGGCACGCATAATAAGACCAGTAACTGGCTGGCGTGCAAGCTTTATTACCGATAGCTATCGTCACTGACCCACGGACGTCTGCCAATTAATAGCGTTCTATTACCACGTTCGAAGGCCATCGGGAATTTCAGGATGATTCGCAATACCCTTCGCGGATGCACTTTCTACAACTGCCATATCTCCACGCAGTGTTGATGAGGAATAGCGTGGAATGTCTAGTACGCTGGGGAGTGGTTAAAAATTCTCAGGAGGAGGAGGATATAGAAGAGGAAAGGCAGGGAGCTTAACCGAAAGAATAATCGGTTTGCTACCCTACACGGGGGAAAGGGGTGAGGGGATAAAAAAAAAGAAAGAGAAAGGAGAGTAACAGAAAATTGAAGTCACTATAAAACGTCACTGTTCGTTAAAGTCACAGCCTATCGTGCAGGTCAGAAGTTCTCAAGAAGCGGAGCAGTGCCTTGCAGGCCTTCTCCGCCGACGACCGCCGCGGCCAGTGGCCGAGAATCTTCATTTCCGTGAAAGGGCGCGGATCTAGGCGCTCCAGCGCACGGCTGAGAGACTGCCTTTCGGTGGTGTAGGCAGGGCAGTCACAAAGAATGTGGGTTATGGTCTCGTCATGCCCGCAGATGGAACATGCAGGACTATCAGCCATACCGATTAAGAATGAGTAGTAGTTGGTGAAAGCTACACCAAGCCAGAGGCGACACAGCAAAGTTTCTTCTCGTCGTGGTAGGCCTGATGGTAGCCGGAGCTTCAGATCTGGGTCCAAGGATTGTAAACGGGAATTGCAAAATTGGCCGGAATTCCACGCGGCAAGTGTGATGTCCCGCTCAAGTGCGCGAAGCGCTGAGGCAGCATATGAGTATCAAGCGTTAGCAATATTGAACGAATATTGAGTCATTAGACATTTTCGCTATATCAGGTACAAATTTCTCGTGATATCCGGACAAGAAGACAAATCATTTGACACTACTTCGAATGTCCTGCGTCAGTTAGTTCGGCCGCAATGGACGATTTGAAGTTCAACGAATCAACAGTTTGGAGAACCAAAGGTTGTCGGTGGGAATCCCTATGATGCGCTACGCTTTGATTCGACTAGTAACTTTATGCTCCGTAACGCGCTGAATCGTTTGATATCGCTCCGAACATTCTACGCCAATTAGGTAGTCCACAATCTGTGTACCAATGACACCACTCACTGGTCCCACTTGATTGACCTAGTGTTTCATATTAACGCGACCTTTAGTAATCCGAGTACTGGAGCTAACGCTCTTGAAAGTTTTAGCTGGAGTGCATTAGGTGCGCGGTGTTAGTGAGCGTGCTTCCCCCCGCGATGTCTGGACATTACGGACCCTTTGAACATTCTGTGCTGTGAATGATTTTGTGTGAACGGCGACAGCAGTCGCCGTCGTGTTCTTGTTTCATAGCTTGTTTGTACCGAGTGGCACTAGTCGCTGCCTTGTTGTTTTTGTCTTTGTGAGGGACTATGGTCCCTTTGTATGAATAATCAGTCCAATAAACTTCTCTTCGAGGTTAAACACTTTTTTTCAACAACCTGCTCGCGGGAACTGTGGCATGCTCATAACTTCTGGCGTCATGAAGTCAAGCTTCCTTGGACATGACTTTTGGTTGTGAGGCAAATGTGAAATATTGTAAGATACTGATATGAACCTTGCGGTGAGCAACAAAAGTGGTAGTGATTTCACGTTGTTTAACCGAGAAGACGTGCGAAAGCAGGTGTTCATTCTTCAATTATAGGGGAGACCTAAGCTCCACCTGAAGGGTATGACGCGATATCTTTAGTCGGTTAATACCCCTGTACGCTGAATTGGTAATTCCTACTTACGATTCATAGATGGCGCAGCGGTTAAGCGATGCGCCACTGCAATGGCAGGTGGCTATTTCTATCCCAGCCACCCGTCGGGATTGTGCGAGCCATGTTGCTCATCCCGAGCAACCTCGCGCGCACAAGACGACACGATTCTAGCTCGAGGTTGGCATGTCTGCAATAGTGCATTCGCGTTAAAACCTTGCTCTTCAAGCTTGTCCTGTGATCTCGACGAGTAGTTAAGGCTCCCATTGGAAACCAGCGAGGTGCGTTTTTGACAGTAATTGTGAGGCAACTGTGGAATATCGTAAGATACTGTTTTGAACACTATGATGGGAAGCTCAATTCTCGCGACTTGTAGCAAAATCTTGCTTTTAAAATGTGTCCCACACTTGCAATGAGTAGTTGGGACTGCAATTAAAAATCAACGGGGTGCGTTGTTTACGATAAATAGCGGCAAAATAGAAGCGTCCCAAGAAGGGATTCGCGGATATATTTATTGTTATGTCGCAATCTTACGATATGCGAAAACATTGCGTCCATAGAAAAAATGCACTTGTCCCTCAGAATTTCTCGGTATGTAAAAAGATTGAGGACATCTCCAATCATTTTTCGTTGTAAGCAAAAATGGACTGCGCGGCTTTCTGTGGCTCGCTTGTTCGACAGCTGAGAAAATCGGAGTTAAAACTAGAACATTTCTTTTTCCGGACACAGGATGAAAACTCATAGTGTCACTCGTGAAGTGTTTCGGGTTAAAAAATCGGAAAAGCATGGCGGTGTGGGCTAGCCCCAGAGACGAGCCTCAAAAAACAAAAAAAAGGAGTGAAGTTTTTGACGTTATCGTGTTTAGTTTGCGATAACGGCGGGAAGCGGTGACACTTGTATTTATTTTTTTCTTTCCTCGGTTGTAGAAGCTCTGTTTTTCATGATAATAGCCACTTTTTCATTAAAACGGGGTAATCAGTACATACACGCCAACATCAATCTGTCCGCATTTTTACACGGCATTCAATCCAGAACGTCTGCTATGTTCACCACACGGGCGCCCCCATAGATTTTTCACTACCAGCACAAACGACTTTCCTTCTGGCTGAAGTTGCACGAAGAGCATATACATTTGTTTCCCAACGGCGCCGCTGACAGAAAAAAATTAAAAAAAAAGAAGGTAAAAGAGGGGGGGGGGGGGGGGGGGGGGGCGACACCAAACGGCTGGCGTTCAAAGCCTTCCGCCTGTCGTGCGCGCGCGGCACTTCCTTAAGATTCCTGCATACTCGCCTCGCACCTCATCATCGCCACTCGGCCAAATGCCTCGTAAATTCCCTTCGCGCACGCGAGCCCGCTGCCCTCACTCGCGATGGCCATTCGGGTGTCCTTGCAGTTGCCTGTAGCACGCAACAGCTTCTGATATATTTCGCACTATGTATGTGGCGTCCAATCGCTCGCTGCCCGCTTAGTTTGTTTACGTTTTATCCTAAGCCTCGAACTACAAAACAGCGGCGATGGCATTCCGCGCCACATGGGAGACAGCGAGAGAGACGAAACGGTTATTTTTCAGTTCCTGCATGCCTCAGCACGCGGCGAACTAAGCTTTCTGGATTTAATTCTGTCCCATTCTAAAAACCTGCCATGTCGGCTAGTCAATCCTCTGTATAATGGCGCACCTCAGCGCTCCACCCAACAACAAAAGAAGAAAAATATGACTGGAATATAATCGGGATAGATTTACGATTGCTACCCGGCCTATAGAGGACTGTTGGTGTGCTCTGAAGCGAACAGAGAATTAGAATCAAGTTTTGAGAACAGTGCGACCGAGTTGCAAAAGTTTGGAGGGGACAGACGTTACGCACAGTGATCCGCATACAACCCTGGAGCACGTATTGGCAATACCAGAGGCTGCCAAAAGATGTGAGGGTTGGGGAACGGCTGCGCACTTGGTATAATGGGCACGCATGAGTGTTCCAGGGAAGCACATTGCAACGAGTCGTGTGGTATGCACAGTAACAGTATGTGCAAAACTTAATCCGTGGCACTACGTTCACTTCGCGATCACCTTGCCCGAGAGGCACGATTAGATGCGACCACCACGTGCGATAAAAAAATTTTTCCCTGTTTACTTTTCACATCGACGCTCGCCCGCCTACACGCCCTTAATCCCTACTATACGTCCGCCGCATGTATCACTATTTGGTCAGGTCTCTTCCGAATAAGAAGACGGCTTCAAATAATACAAGCGTGCATTCATACGCGACGCAAAGATGTCAGAAGGATGCGCATTACAACGCGAAGCCCAAAAAAAGGAAAATGCAAAAAGAAAACGAGAACTTTCAGTTTTCTTGCTTTCTTCATAATTGAAAAAAAAAATATGAACAAAACAAGAATGTCCATCATGTTCCCAAAACCAATGCAGTCAATAGAGGACATTTAGCCAGAAGAAATAAGGCGGCAGCATTACAGAAGCTTTCCAAAAGGTTTCCTATGTAGAAAAAAAGAAAGATATTCGTCTCTCGGGAGAGCAATTATTGCATCTTTTATAAACACCTAGCAAATATCGTCTAGCTTACCACAACGTAGATAAAGTCCTCGGGCAGTTATGACAGTGAGGCCGTCGACATAACAGGGGCACAGAGAGCAATTCTTAGCAAACTAATAGTTTATTATTGGCGCATTACATATAGCTCTGACGGCTGTTGCAACATAGAACAATAACTTACAACTAATTTGTGATTGTTCCATTACGTTCCACAAGTGACGTTGGAAAATACGATTTCCCAGAAAATGCGCAGTGTTAATAAAACAATTTTTCTTCGCAACAAGTTGACGGTACGACTACCCAACGAACTAAAAATAAATATAGCGCAACACCACCACATCAAAACAAGAACTGAGCCAACGATTAAAAACCGGTGAATACCTTCCATTCGTTGAACAGAGCTAGCGGAATCCACTTTGTTCAAACGTTAAGTTTTAATCGGAAATGGATACCCCGATTGTCCTGCAGTCCGTGATTAAACACGGGATCCCATAGAGTTAAGCAGCGCCTTCAAGAAGCGGTACGAAGCTGGCTGTGTGTGGAAGATGTCCGGAATACTATGCTTCAGCGAACAGCCTCCGACGAAACCGCACATAGCGACACGGTTTCTGAGACAGATTATACCAGTGAGGAAATAATGTTTGTAACCGGACGCAGCTTCCCTGCACTAACCTTCTTAACACGGGCCGTACTTTGTCAAACAGAAGCGCCCCCTCAAAGCACCACCTGACTCCAGAAGACAGCAGGTTCATAAATCCTGCATAAGTGGTTCGTGAAACGGCGTTAATGCTTTGATCGCTCTTCTTTCCCTTTATTTTTTCCTTTTTATTCGGTCAAATTTTTTCCGGGCACTCATAGCACCTTTCTTATGATGTTTCTTTGTACGCACCTGTAGTTCACGACCGTGGCCTTCGGACAACCTGTATCGAACTCCCTTTTCTTTTTCTTTCGCTCATATTTTTCCTATTTTTCTTTGCTTGGACCGGCGCCTATTACTCGGACTTATTTTCCCTAATGTCCTGTCGCATCTTGCTTCATGAAAAACCAGGTGCGGGCGCACCAGCGACAGATATCTATGATTTTCCCTTCAAGCAACGCAACGACCACCCAATTTTTTTCATTTTTTAAAGCGTGCCGAAAGGGGTACATACATTCCAACGCCGAGCTGCTTCCCCATCAATATTTTGCTAATGGTTAACTTCGTGACAAGTTCGCAAAAAAAAAATAGAATTAAGAACCGCGTCACCGGTAGATATACGTATATCCAGGAGTACCCGCTCCCCGCCAGAGGGACTCACTCGCATCGATTACACAGAAGGAGCACGACGTGCTAATTGCGAGAGACCTTCTAATGATTCTCAATTCCCGAGATTTTTCTCCGAGAGGGGGGGGGGGGGGGGGGGGGGGGGGGGGGTCAAAGGAGGGCGGGGAGAGAGAGAAAGCAGAGCAACCGCCACATTTAACATATACCCCACCGCGCGCGCGGGCTCGGATACACGGCGCCAGCGGTTCGTGTTTCGACGTGGGAAGTCGTCGCCTGAGTCTAATTAATGGGGCGCTTCTCTCTACTGCTGCTCGCACACAGCGCGCGAGGCGATACTCTAATTAACCGGAATGAAAATAAAACAAAAACAAAATAAACAGCAAGAAGAGACCAAGAGGTCTGTTCTTTAATTTGTACCACACCGTGTATAAGCAGGGAGAGGAAAAAAAAAAAAGAAGCCGAGCAGCGGCGAACGCGAGAAGAAGGTGAACGGCGTGTCTCCGTAATTCCAGCCCGCACCGAGAGCTAGCGCGGCGTTACCCGAAGCTATGTAGAGTATGTGGGCGCGGGGCCGATGCGATCGCCGCGATAAATACTGCCGTCGACAACTGCCTGCGGGCCTTTGCCACACTAGAGCTAGAGGTTACCTGAGTCTCGAGGGGGAAAACGGGGGAGGGAAGCGCAGATTGTAAACTTGTCCCCCTGAGGCTCAGCAGGCCTGTACGGGACAGTACTATACGTACTGGGGCTGAAAATAAATGAAAAAAAGTAAAACGCCTCTGCCTCCAGGCTTGACGCCAACTCCGTGTATTCCGAAGATGGCGGAATAAAGCAGAAAAAATAATGAGAGAACGACAAAAACTCTGCGCCGCTGCTGAAACGGGTGTTATTTTTTCTCGACGCTTCCTCGAAGGAAAGATGATTACCATTTTTGTTTACTGCGAACAGCGTGCGGTCAGATCGAGGAAAACAAGGAGCCGCCGCGGTGGCTCAGCGGTTATGATGCTCGGCTGCTGACCCAAAAGACGCGGGTTCGATCCCGGCCGCGGCGGCTAAATTTCTTTGGAGGAGAAATTCTAGAGGCCCGTGTACTGTGCGATGTCAGTGCACGTTAAAGAACCCCAGGTGGTCGAAATTTTCGGAGCCCTCCACTACGGCGTCTCTCATAGCCTTAGTCGCTTTGGGACGTTAAACCCCATAAACCAAACCAACCAAACCCAAACGAAGAACACTAGGAACCTAGGGGGATAATCTCGGACCAACGTGAGATTACAAACGCGGGGAAGGAGGGGGGTTGGGAGAATGCCCGCGGCTCCTAACAGAGACAGTTCTCGTGCTCTTTCAACTTTGCGCGCTTTAAACCCATCATTATGCATTTTTTAACGTGTATGTGATACTTTCCTGCAGTGGATGCATAATTTACTGGACAAGCCTCGCCGATACAAAAAAAAAAACACGAAAAGTGTCACTACCGAGCCTAGATATGCGGTACAGATTCAGCGTACAAAAAAAGTGCGCGGATTATCAGAGTTTCGGTTTTCCCACACAAGCCTACGCAAAAGCGACTCTCCCAATCGCAATAGAGGACTGGTTTTGGCGCGTGACCTGTCAACGACTCGCGAATGTGGACAGAAGAAAAAAAGCTACAGAATGCCTGGGCTTCAGCAGGCCGTTTAGGTTGCGTCGTTTTGGTTAGGGAGAGGTTGAATGTTCGCCGTTCTGGAGATATGTGTTAGCGATAACAAAACGCAGAGCTGTTTTTTCCGACCCTTCGCAGCCATCAAGTGCAGCAAAATCACCGGTCGAGGTTCCTTACAGAAAACATAAAATCTGGAGAGGACAACGAGACAGCGTGGCTTTTAAGAGACAGTAGGCGAGGAACACTGCTAACATTGTCATGGGAGATACTGCTTTGCAGCGTTACTGCACAATATAAACGTAATTCAATTAAGTCGAGGCGAGAAACGACGCTCAGAACGCGAAAAGCAGCACGCTTTGGCACAGGGTTTACAGGATCATGCTGTACACCTTGTAATATCAACCAATATTGAACCTTATCGCAGGTTTCTGTCGGATGCAAACGTGGCCGGCACTTACGACAGTCGAGGTTATTGCGTTTCGCCATCGGATATTGATTTCAAATGTCGAAATTATGCTCAGCTTTCGTGCATTTTTGCAAGTGGCGCAAATATTTCGCTCAAAATTAAGACGTACGATAGTCAAAAGTAGCCAAAAAGTCGTCAAGGCGCCAACGCAGAGCTTTAGCCTCTGCATCGCCTTGGAAAGTAGCCAATTAGGCGCAAAATAGCCGCCAACGGCAACACTGTACATAACTTTCTTCACTTGGAAACAGCCATCGCAGCGTTGAAGGACGGGAAAAACTTGCTGACAGGGCAGAACGCACAGCACACACCAGCAAGCCGTCAAATGCCACCATTTCGACAGTTTTAGCCATCCGTTATTCGTTTCACACGTTCCCTGCCCGCTGTAAAGGCATCTCTGGGCCCCTCCACGTTCCATCTAAAAGCTCGCCCACACGGCGCATTCCTGCTGCTGCCTCCCGGGATTTCCACTCCCCTTCTCACTTCGTTGTCTTAGTTATTCTCGCGGGCGAAAAGTAACGCTAGCAATAACAGCCTAGAGACAGGCACCGGGGATGGGAGAGGCTGGATGGAGCGGAAGGGGGGGAGCGAAAGACAGGGCGATTCAGGTTGTACTATTTATTTACTTCGCTCACGGCAGCGGCCTGCAGTCGCTGTGAGATAGTTTCGTCATCGAACATTCCGCCACACGTTCCTAACGCCGTCTTTCTGGTGGTTTTGTTTTTACGCTCTCCTACTTCGTCTCATTTCGGGCGCCCCGGGTTTTTCGTCGCCCACGGTGGACGGCCGGGGACACGTCCTCTGTGCACTTTCTGCCCCCTCCCCGTCCGCCTCCCTTTCTTTGTTCTTTCCGTTTAATTTCTTGCCTGTCTGGGTTGACTGCCCCCGCACTTGCATTTTCTCTTTTCATCGTAGATTTTATTTGTTTAGTTTCTTCTTGGCCCCAGTAAGGCGCACGTCCGGTGCTGTGGCGCGGTCTTCCCAGTATTGTCATTCCAACAAGCACCCACCAACGTCTCCCCCTCTGTCTTCGCACAGCCGCCTTCCCGTTCTTTCCCGAATTTTTTTTTGTTCCCTGGAGCTCCCGTTTTCTTGCTCGAAGTCGCACCCCGACACTTCTCCAACACTACCGCTGCTCCGCTGGATCCTTTCAGCAGATCGACGTGTTTGGAATGGCTCCTACTCCGCCACACGCGCCCATTGCTTCCCCTCTACCCACAACCTTTTTTCCCCTTTTTGCTTTCTTACCCAATGCGCTCCTTTTGATTCGATTGGTCTACCCACCGCCTCCGTGCTTCCCGTCTTCTTGTTCTTGGTCTCATTGTTTTTCCCGTCTGCCCCTGTGGGCGTTATTTCTTCAATCAGATGTCTATTCTGTTCCTTGTTGCCCCTAGTTCCAATTTCTCTCTTACTACTTTTCCCTAGGCCCGCGCTTTCCTTCACTCGGTGGCGCCTTTTTACGGCTACGGCGTTGCTCTCAGTTTGACGTCGCGCCGTCTCCTCTCGGATTCGATCTGCCTGCTATTCGATTCGATTCTCTTCCTCCCACAACGAAGGAAAGAAAAAAAAGCGGGAAAAAAGGATTAAAGAAACGCGCACAAAGACGTCACGGATGGGAGTTACAACGGAAAGACGAAAAGCAAGAGAGCTCTAGCAGAACAAAGCAAAGGCAGAATAAGGTTTCGTCGAGGAAAACAAAAAGCAAATAAAAACGAGACGCCGAAGACGACGACAGTGGCTAGGCAGGCCTCGGAACGGATGTCTAAAGACCAACCCCGAAAGGAAAACGAAGGGAGGCGCGAACAGTGACAATCTTTACGTGTCACGGCAAACTCTGCCACCCTGCCGCTGCGTGTGTGTTAGGTATTGTTTGCCTTCGCCGCTTGTGTGCCGACGTATTTCCCCGCATAGAAAAAGCAGCAGCACAAAGCAGCAGGCCTAAGTCGCCAACGCTCCGAGTCTGGTGTGTTTGCTCTTGCGATCCCCTACTTTCTCGTTCCTTACCGGCTTCTGTCTTTTATCGCCCTGTAAAAGAGAGTTTTCTTTTTTTTTTTTTCCTTATTTGCTTGCTTCGGAAGGACCGATACTCCCGCAGTTTGCTTCTCCGACTTTTTTCCCCCGTTTTTCTCTCTCGAAAAGACAACTCATCTGGGACGACTATCCGCTTCTCCGTGTGACAGAGTCGTAATTGCTTTCCAGAGTTCTCGTCTGTGTGTTGTGTGTTGTCGTGTGTGTATATTATGACATGCTTCTTCCTAATAAAAAATCAGTTGTAAGTTCAGCGCTGTGTGTGTCTTGTCTCCTTCTTGGTCTGTGTGTGTTTGCGCTGTTGAACCATCACTATGTATTTCTCGTCTTACTTGCGCGAATGTTCGCTGTTTCTTTTTTTTCTCTCCAGACTTAGTTTTAGGGTGGGTGTCCCTTTGATTTCTGCGGTGTTTAAGGAGGACAGGGATACCCGACAGCCTCTGTCATCTCTCCGGGGTTTTATAGAGTGCCACTGATTTTGAGAAACATATTGTCGAAACTTCTGAGTAGGTATAGGCTACTGGGAAGGAGAAGTACACCGGTTTCGTGTGTTTTGTTGCAGATTGAAGCGGTGCGTTGGAATTGTTAACGGGTGCAATATTTGAACATCTTAGAGCGTTGCCTGCCGTCGTAAAGGTTACTGCTTTTTTATTTGTACATGCACGTTGGGAGGAGGAAAAGCCGTTATTTACTCCGTCAAAGTAGATTGACCGACTGAGTGATTGATTGACTGATTGAAGTGAGTGAGTGAGTGAGTGAGTGAGTGAGTGAGTGAGTGAGTGAGTGAGTGAGTGAGTGAGTGAGTGAGTGAGTGAGTGAGTGAGTGAGTGAGTGAGTGAGTGAGTGAGTGAGTGAGTGAGTGAGTGAGTGAGTGAGTGAGTGAGTGAGTGAGTGAGCGAGCGCGACATAATACAATCAGAACAGACGACGATGTTACGACTAATAGGCATTCAAAGTGGACAAGAAAGGAAGGAAATTCTTTACAAGAAAACAAAACGAGCAATTACGTGTGACGAGGAACATCGGACAAACTTGCGCTCATCTGTAAAAGAAAATAGAACCAAGTTTCGCCCCTTAATTGGCCACAGTCGATTAACTAGTAGCGAATTCTTGACTCGGGGATTTTTCGCACGAAACTACAAAAAGAAAACGACATTTTACGCCACCTTCGAAACTGTTCAATATACCATACTCTTTCCCTGAATACGGCTTTACTGAAAGAAATATTAAGAAATACACATTCGCTCAAGTGGAGACCAAGATGGGATGCTTTTGCACAGGCCATAGAGAAGCGGCTCTATAAATAAAGAACAGTCGGTGCATAATTATCTACAAAGAATGGAGTTCCACTTCACAAATGTGCATTCCTGAGCCACAGCTTTCACCGCAGCATTAGAAAGCCAGAGGTGAAACAAACCTTTCGGAAGCGAAGGGAACGGCTACATGGGGAAGCATATACTTTCCTAAAATGCCTTCTGTTCGATTCAGCCAAATCGCCTACTTACTCTCACAATGCAGATGTGAGAGGTTTAATAACATGTTATATTCACACTTATCTTATTCGATTAGATATGTAACGCGTTTGGCAGCAAGATGGAACTATAAAAGCGGCTTTTCTCTTCTTCAAATAAAATCTTGCAGTGGCGGGACGTTTACGCCAGACGAGTGTGCTGCCTCGTTAATTGAGGGGCCCCTTAATGAACATGTCAGTGGTAGACTTAGAAATGCATTAGAAATGAGCGCAACCCTCTGAAGACATCGTATAAAGAAACATAATAAAGAGGCAAGAAGGAAATAAAACAGCATCATTGCAGTTTGTCCAAGATGTCCGAAGTTGTACAAATTGTAGTTTTCTTTAAAAAATGTAATTCCCATGCATTTCTTTCGCCCCCAGTTACAATTAGATTCCTAAAACCGTATGCTCCCCAATGTGCTCCAAAATGGGCTAATTTGAAAAGTACAAAATTTTGTTCCACGTCTTTTTAACGAAATTTGAATAGCATAGTGGGGCAGCTTTTAGTGTTGTCTCCTCAGCCTCAAAATCCGCAGCAAGAACCGTGTGCTTTTGAAAAGTCCGTGCAGGCTAGAGCAACTCAAGAGTTCGAAACTGACCTGCAGCGCTCCATAGCTCATACCGTCATAGCCCGGGAGACGCCCATAGCACTGGAGACACAAATATGCTACATTTGTTGCGCTATTCGTAATAAGCATTTCCGCTCTTTTCCTACCACCCTCCAGGCAGGACTACTTCCTTATTTCCTACTACTACTTCCTAAGATGTAAGACTAAATGTTAACGGAAACACAGCTGCATACCAGCGATTCTCCGTCGGCACCATTTTGTGAAGCGCCGCTCCAGCTCTCCGAGTCAGAAACGAGTAAATGGCAGTAACTAAAACAGTCGGCTCAAGCGACCAATGGTTACTAAAGCAAATGAAAGCTACGCGTGCTACGCGTACTCGGTCTCTAAATGAGGCCGACTGGTTGACCGTCAAGGAACTAACGACTGCGGGCCAGCCAATTCGTCCCAACAGGACAAACCCGCTCTCCTCTCTCTGAATATTTCTTTTTATTTATTAGAGTGTTGCGCTGACTGCTTCTTGCAGTTGCTATAGCATTTCCTCATTCATGGCTCAAGTAATCAGGAATGCAATAACCCTCCCGTCTAGAGCTGCATCTAGAGCCTGTGAGGTACTTAAAATATATAAATGAATAAATAGTTCTCGCTACCGGTGGTTATTAGAGCAACTACAAGCTATGCGTGCTATGCGCAGTTAGTCTCTGAAGTGCGACCAATGGTTGATTGCTGAGGAACTAACGGCTGTGAGCAAGGCTGTTTCTGCCCACAGGACGAATACTCCTCTCCCTGCCTCCTATCTTCTTTATTTTCTTTTCTGTTAGAGCGCGCAGTATAAACACCAGGAGGTCGCGTATTAAACAAGATATACCAATTCTCTCTACCCCTGCCGCATATTAAGGCAGGCTTCTTCGCCCCCTCTGCCTTTCCGCAGGCTTGGGTTCCGGTCGTGCCCGGCGCATCTCCGCAACCGCGTGCCGTGGCAGCATCGGAGCGTGAAGGCGATTATTAATCTCGCTTCATCGGAGCTGCGCCGAGGTGTTAACGGCGGGCACTGAGCCGCCGCCGCCGCATCGGCAGCTTGCGCGCGCGAACCGAAAGAAAGAAATTAAATACATAAACGGAGGAGCCAGGTTTGCTGGGCGCGCGGTCGCCGGAAAGGTGAGATGATTATCGGCGTGCTGACCTCCGCTCCCCCCCTCTTTCTTTCGGGGGGACGCGATGCTGAGTCATGCAAGAAGTGTGAATCTTTCCCCAAGCCCGCCTGGCTACGCGCGCTGCTCACGCCACATTTAGCACGCCGGCGTTCCGCATTATCTGCCGGGTGCAAAAGGGTTATCTTCATCAGCTTTGTTTTTCTGCACTCACTCCCTCTGGGGCATCAAAACAGGGTCAGTTTGTGCATTATACTTCTTTTATTCACTTTCTGTCTATCTCCTTCTTCGTTCCTCTCTACTTATCAATCCTTTCTTTGCATGCATTGTTAATCAAGGAAGCGCTCGGCAGGTTTTGACGAACCTATTTAATGAGACCGAAGGGATCTGCGTGGCATATCCCAACGATTCTTTTCCGGATGCATTACGCGGTACTGGCCAGGTGTATGAGCGGCTGTGGCGTTATGCTACTGAGCACGAGCGCTCGGGTTCGCTTCCCTGTCGTGAAAAGCATGCTTCGAGCTCAACGATGTAATTAGCTCAATCGAACGCAGCACAAAACCCATGCAGAGAGCAGATAACACCCATATAGTTCATTACGACCTTATGGCCGGGTAATCATTTCTCTCTGGCGCCAGTTTTACGACAGCGGCGTAAAATAGTGTCCCCGCCCTTAATACCCCGTAATCCCCCTTAATCCCAGCACTCAACACCTCGCACCAGAAAAGTATACAGCAGCTGTATCTTACCGGTACTCCCCTATGGGGCAGAAACATGGAGGCTAGCGAAGAAGGTTCACCTTAAGTTAAGGACAACGCAGCGAGCTATGGAAATAAAAAAAAAATGTTAGGTCTAACGTTAAGAGATCGCAAGCGGGCGGAGTGGGTGAGAGAAGAAACGCGGGTTAATGACATCCTAGTCGAAATCAAGGGGAAGAAATGGGCTTGGGCAGGGCATGTAATGCGAAGACAAGATAACCGCTGGTCCTTAAGGTGGTTTGGTTTGGTTTATGGAGTTCAACATCTCAAAGCGACTCAGGCTATGACAGACGCCGAAGTGAAGGGCTCCGGAAATTTCGACCACCTGAAGTTCTTTAACGTGCACTGATATCGCACAGTACACGGGCCTCTAGAATTTCGCCTCCATCCAAATTCAACCGCCGCGGCCGTGATCGAAACCCGCGTCTTTCGGGACAGCAACCGAGCACAGTAACCACTGTGCCACCGCGGCGGCGCTGGTCCATAAGGGTAACGGAGTAAATTCCAAGAGAAAGCAAGCGTAGCAGGGGGTGGCAGAAAGTTAGGCGTGTGGATGAGATTAAGAAGTTTTCGCTGATATGGTGGCCGCAACCGGCAAAGGATGGGGTTAATTGAAGAGACATGAGAGAGGCATTGAATTGCTCTTCAGTGGGCTTAGTCAGGCTGATGATGATGATGAATAACAGCAAGAGCATTGATGCCAGGTCTTCCAACCATGCGCTCCTTCAAATAAGAGATCCCTTCCACGTCACGTCGAACCCCCCAACATAGAAACAAGAGGCTGCGTAGCTCGCCTGGCGTAAGGACGTCAGGCATTCCGGTATTGCGATGCAAATCAAAGGACAACAACAACAAAAAAAGAAAATGTGCAAGATACAAAAGCAGGCGGAGAAGACAGCAGGTGCCGGGTTGAGGGCGGACTCCAAGGGTGTTCCGGGCGCGGTCTCGGTTTTCGCGCAGCCGCTCACACGCGCACATCGCCGCCGTCGGCCGCGCATATTTACACCCCACGTGCGTGCCTGCGGCGAGCGTCTGGAGCTCGCGCACGGCGTCGTCTCCGCTTACGACTTCCTCGTGCGCTCGAACCACCAACCTGACACGTCGGTCCCTATCCGCGGGAAAAGAGCGCCCGCACCTTTCGCAAGACGCGCGCAGCCGTTGGACGAGTTAGCCTATAGCCGCATGCGCCTCAGCGTCGGCGACGTCCATCCCCCCCTCCTCACCAACCTTCTCACTTTTCTCTATCTCCGCGTACACAGAGTTATGCCCTGTATTAGCATAGGAGAGACCGGGAGGGCGCCAGCAGACACGTCCTCATGTGGTACGAAAGGGCATTGTGTTCGGTGCGACCGTCGTCCCGCCAAGGACATGCGGGAGTGTGTTTGTTCATTCGTCTGGGTTGCCTCCTCTTACCCTCCACCCAGAGCTAACCCTAACTACGACGTGTGTGACTAAGAAGGCGATGCGTAGACCACGCTGGTACCCCTGACACGCTATCTCAAATCCGTTCGCTATTGCCTGTGCTGCAGCGTAGACGCAAGCGAGTCATGCCTAGCCTGCGTACAACGCTTTTCCCTTGTACGCACAGCGGCAACTTGAGTGTGACTCCTCGAAGCGTTCAATCAGCCTTCACGCAGAAAAAATTCCCGCTGTGATGTTCACAGTATTTTGGTAATGAGGACCCATTATTTGCAAGACGGTTTGCAATCAGCGCATCAACTGGATGACGTACTCTATCCGCGGTGTTGTCACTCTTTAGAAGCGGAGTATGCAAAGAAAACAAACAAATCAGTGTCCACACGAAATCTCCGGCGGGGCAGTCTACCGCCAACAGCGCCCTTATACGAACAGGCCCGCGGTGCGCAGGTCGTAATCGCCGCAAGGAAAGACAGAGCTGTAGTTCGTTACTGCGACAAGAACAGTGATTTACGACACTCCCTTATTAGTCGCTTATAAAGCTACCGAACCAGGGAGCTAATCACAATTAAGGAGTAATGTAACCCGTCATTGGAGCAAGGCGCGCACGCGTTTAAAAACGAATAAATAAAGACAAGAGTCAGGAGGCATTCCTCATCAATCTCTTTCTCTCTCGGACCGCTTTTAAACGCCACACGCGCGCAGCTAATAAAACGAGCCTCCGCGGAAAAAAAAAGAACAAAGAAAAGAGAAACGCGTGTAGAATGTAAATGCGCGCCACGACGCTTGTCGTATAATGGTACGCGGTGGCGCATATATAGAGAATTCAAAGACGCTCGAGAAGGAAAACTCGCAACTGCAGGCACAAATAAAACTGGTCGCGTGCTCGCGCTCTTTCAAGAGGCGCTCCTCTAATGAGAGGCCAATTATACGATTCCGAGCGACACTGGGCGCTCTTCGATCACGCCAGGCCACTCCTTCCTTCCCCGGGACGCCCGCTTCATTTACTTCCATTCCATCCCCGTGAACGTACTCCGGCTTTCTTTTTATTTGTTTGCTGCTGATTCTTTGTCGAGCGATATTTTTTATTCCATAGGTCGTCGCCGGTCGGTCGTCCTCTGCAGTTTCTTTCGCTCCCGGCTCCGACTCGGCAGAAACGTCATATTTGCTCCAAAAAAAGCGCCTACGTTCTTCTTTCTTTATGCGTTAGCCCAGGTGGGTTCAAAATGTAAGCCTGTAATTAACCGCTGCCCGATGCGGTAGTTTACGAAGTCGACGTTGTGGAATCGGGGACGTGCCTTCCGGGGCGCGTGTTTCAGGTTACCCCTATATACGGGGTCCTGTTTGGCGCTTTTTAGTGCGCAGATATAGTTCTTAATTGCGCTCTCCCGCCCGGCTATAGGGGTGATGGAGTAACCACCGCACGCTGATAGGATACTCAGTTTCCGTGAAGTGACAAAATTTTAAGCCTTTTGCGTGGACAGTGATGAAGAGGTGGCCAGCACTTCCTGGTCGGCATTTCCTCAAGTTAATTCCGTGCCGTTATACCGATGCCGTGATAGGTAAGGCATTCGCGAGCTCCACACCACGGTCAAGCAGTAGCATAACCACATAGGCTACGTGTAAATGAAACAATAGCAGAGAGCTTCAGTCAAAACACTGATTTCTTCGCACCCTGCGACTAGCCCACTAATACCCAATGTGGACGCCTCCATGCCTTCTTACACTCCTAATAAACAGTACAAAACAACAGTAACAAAAAAATCCCTCACGTTAGTAGTCCCCATATTTTTTTAACGCGTTGCAATGTATCAAGAACGTTGTGTTATGATCAAACGCTGGCATGCATGAGCACGCTTCGTGATCCCCCCCCCCCCCCCCAAGGGCACTCGTATATAATTCAGCTGTGTCTCAGAAACAAGAAAGTATCGAAATTCAAATTTCTTATAAGCGATAATTGCGCCGTAATGAATAGCAAAAGATCAAACAAAAATCTGAGGGAAATGAAAATTAGATAGGTAAGTTCTCGTTTTTATGAATATCGTGCCAAGAAAGTTTCGTACGTGCTCTGTACATGACACGTGTCATCTGTCACGTGTAATAAGCTCACAGCTATAGCGCCAAGCCAGCCTACGAGGCTGCAAGCCCGGTTGAACTATTGTTCCCGCAAGTGAACCTAACCAACGTACCGGGTTACCAACGTCGATGTGTTTACAAGCCTGCGAGAAGTCTGCCGCAAGTCTTAATCAAGCGCGCAAAGCCGGTGCCGCCGATGCGCCGAGGTGAGGCAGCGCCATCTATAGGTGGCTTTGGGCGAGGGGCCCGGCTGACGTCTGCCAACTCTTAGTAGATGTCTCAATCACAGCCGTCTGCTCGCAAGTTAGAGCAGCCCGACGGGCAACCCCACCTCAACGCCCACTCTAATTTGCACACTGATCACGGGCGCTCAGATACCTTGATCAAATGATCAAATAGGCCCCATTCTCCAGGGCCCGTACTCCTCGGCTCACGTAGGTAACATTACCATTAACCAGCAGGTTGAGTAAACAGCACGTGAACGCAAGATCCTTCTGCTACGACATGGCACGTAAAGGCCATCCGCTTACGTTCTATAAACTTCGTTTTACAGCTCTTGGCACGGAGAACCTTGCCGTCTACTGGAGATCTCCTCGATTTTACGAAACTGCGGATTTTCCGAATTTTCAGGCAGTTCCCTCCACACACACATAAAAAGAAAACACGAAAAATAAGCTTAGAAACAGGATAGCATCGGCTTCTAGACACCCCTTCAATGAATGGCAAACAAGCCCAGCCGCCGAGTCAGAACACAACCTCAACTACAGCGCATCTCACGCGCTATCTCGTTAAACTCGGCCCACTGGCAAAAGGAAATGGGGAAACGCAAAAGGGCTTCTTCACCCCCAGTCGTTCCGGCCTTTATGCCGGTGCGCTCAGTCAGAACACGCCGCATAGACTGCGGAGAGGAAAACAAGGAGGACCGCATTATCACGCTTTGGAGAGCAGCGCCAGTGCGCGCGAGGGGCTCTGTATACATAAAAAAGAGCAACAAAAGAGAACAAAAACAACGTCACGCTTAATTTGCAGTCAGTCTGTCCGCGCCAGGAAGACGGGGAGAAGGAGCGGTCCCCGTATCGACCGGCCTCATCGATTCGCGTGAGGCTGGCACTCCGTCTCGCGCCGACGCCGCACCTGGGGCCTCCCCCACCGCCCCAGACGCCGAAAGGTGCGCCCTTTCTCGGCAGGCGCAACGCTAATAGCGCCGCAACAACAGCTCCCGCCCCCGGTCGCCGCCGTCGCATTCAAAGTGCGCCCTCGCAGCCTGGCTCCGTGCTCGGACTGCTCCCTCAAGCAGTCAGCTCATCTGGCCCGAGTCCTAATGCACTTGTTATGCATGCACGGAGTTCGCGTTTCCTTATCCCCCCCCCCCCCCCCCCCCCATTTCCACGTCTCCCCGCCCTCCGTCCGCTACTGTTTTGTTTCGCCGTGCGATATTAGTGTTGTTGTTGTTTCCATTGCTCCACGGTGCGCATCGCGTGCGATACCGTGATGAGGCTGGGTGCGTGCGTAGGTATGTATACGGTCCATTTCACGCAGTCTGCAGGGTGGAGGAGAGCGGCGAAAATGTGGAGCTGAAGATGGAGGGTTTGTGATTGTTCTCAGAGTTCGCTTACATCGTTTTGTACACGTGTAAGCGTTCGCTTATATATCCTCTCATTTGCTAATGACTAGCGGGGGATATCTTTTAAGGGACACTCCTCGCGCGCGCTCTAGATCGAGCGTGAAGATACGATAAGCATTGAAGCGATAGAGACGTGTGCTTACTGGGAACCGATATAGACACTCGAATGGAGCGGTGTTTGCTGAGCTGTGGTTACCTGTTGCAGTGTAGATTTCAGCGGAGTGGCGGGGAAACTGAAATGGTTGGCGATCTGCTTAGGCGCGTTTGCAACCGTCGGTCAACGCAACTAGAACGCGTTAGCTCAGCCACAGTTCGCGGCACCTAGGTGTGGCGATATAGGATCTGTCTGTCTTGGGTGTGGAAGACGAGCTTAAGCTTACGGCTATACAGCTTCTGTCAGACTTCACTGGTGTGATTAACGCACTCTAAGTGGGCGTTAACATGTTTATCATCCTAACATTGAACTGTTAGACCCGTATTTCTTTGTACATCGGAGTGCACATTGAACACATCGGACCGCAACGAGAACTATACCAAGCGCTACGCTTAATGCGTATGCGCATGTCTCCGCTTTGGTGCGCAAGAAGCCGAACTCCACTGCCTGCCCAGCGAGGTCGCAGCAAATTGGGCGATCAAAGCCTACAGAAGAAACGGTTTTTCAGAAAGGGTTGCGGAGTTATAGCAACATGGAGATGTTCAAGATTTAACTGAGTCCTCTTGGTTCCTTACAAAAAAAGTTTTAGACAGTCTACAGAGTGTCTATAGACTTCTGTCTATAAAGTCTATAGACTGTCTATAGAAAAATCCCAGAGAACAGTCTCTAGATAATACAAATGTCATAGACACTCTATAGTCAATCTATAGATTTATGGCCATACACTTTTAGTAGCCTTTTATCTATAGACAGTCTATAGACTATGAATAGACAAAAATCAATATGTGTAGGAAGTCAATAGAGTCAATAAGAAGTCTATAAACTCTCTATAGACCGTTTTCATAAGGGATATAGAACCCTTCCAACGAACTTTCGGAAGTGGCTTGTCTCTGTAGTAAGTCGCTACAGTTACATGATAACCGGAGGCAAGTACTTCTTCTTCTGATGTGTTGCGGTGACTTTCATGCAGGCACGCAGCCAGGCGGGCTGGGATAGCGTGAGGGAGGCCGAGGGTGCCTGCCTCCCACTGTAAAATCAAGCCCTCACCCAACCCCATCTCCCCGCGCCTTTGATACAATGTAGCACTTTGCCCCCACCCCTCCTCCAATGGCATGTCTGGCGTCAGGACATCCGCTGCTAAATATGTTAAAAAAAGAAACACGTGGAGAGACGAGAAAGAGCTCGGATTAATCAATGAGGTCGTGAGTAAAGCCATTCGCTGGTTTGATACTCGCACGTCGTATTTTCCACCCGCCGACACTACGGCTCCAAGCACAGGTGGGTTTGGTTTGGTTTGGTTTACGGGGTTTAACGTCCCAAAGCGACTCAGGCTATCAGAGACGCCGTGAAGGGCTCCGGAAATTTCGACCACCTGGGGTTCTTTAACGTGCACTGACATCGCACAGTACACGGGCCTCTAGAATTTCTCCTCCAAAGAAATTCAACCGCCGCGGCCGGGATCGAACCCGCGCCTTTCGGGTCAGCAGCCGAGCACCATAACCACTGAGCCACCGCGGCGGCTACAGGTGGGTCCATATCAAACATGTATCCAAGGAGCCTGTACGGTCCTTACCTTCCTTAATTTTTCTTTCCGTCTCCCGCTCCAACAAAGCGAGGTTCAGTTTTGACGAAAAGTAAGCGCACAAGAAGACGGGGACAAGCGGGAGAGAGGCAGGGCCAACCGCTAGTCCCCGTCTTCTTGTGCGCTTACTTTTAGCAAAAATCATGAGCAATCAACTAGCCCAAGAAACAACCTTGTTGAGGTTCATTTGTTTACCCAGAGTGAGAAAGTTACCCCCCCCCCTCCCCTCCCCTCCTTTCCTACCCTCATAACCTCATTTTTTCTCCATTCTTATACGTGTAGAACCTACGTATCGAAGTCCGAAACTATGGTTGGTTCCAAAAGTGGGGAAGCTGTCGCGCCGCTTGCGGGCACACTGATGAGCTGCCCAGCTCTGCTCATGTCACAGTTATCACGAACAAAGATTTAAAAGCTGCTAGCCGTCACTCGTACGTCTTTTTTTTTTTTCAGTCCTCAGTTTTTCACGCTCCTTGTCGGCTATTACCGCCGTTTCTTCTCCGCAGACCAAAATTAAAAATTGGCAATGGTTTAGCTCTGGTTAAACCTGGAGGATAGCGAAAGCAGCGAAAAGAAAGAGGCGATGGAGAGCGCGCGGCAGCGGCGGCGGCCCCGGCACGCTAGCTATGCGCAGCTTCTGCGCATGCGCAACTGGTGAGCGTGGCGGCGGCACTTCTGAGTCACCCGCGCAGCGACGGCAGCGGTGCGCCCGCTGTGCGCCGTGTGACCTCGCTGCTCTTCGCGCATGCTCAGTATGGCCTTTCCTCCGCTCCGCGAAATGGCTCGGCGACTCGCGTAGTGTTGCTTTCGCAACAAAACGCAGAGCATTACCCGCAGCGCACGGGGAGTGATCAGAGCTAGCTGCTGGCGCGCCGGATGACGTCACGCATGACTGCCATTGCCATGACTGTCATTGCCATGACTGCCATTGCCGCTGAGCTGCACTGAACAAACACTCCTATACCCATTTAATTTTTGTGGCCTGAGGCAATAAACATTGTTCAAAAGCATGTACAAGATATCCGCATTCGCCAATGAATGATTGGGCAGGTTCTTGGCTGAGAGAAAGTGTACTCGGCATCATGGTTAAGCCCTCCAGTTAGAATTAGATTCTCTAAGTTCGCCTTCACCGGGGGCTGGAGATAAGGGTTGATAACCGTACGGGGTGGTCGTGCCTGGGCCGGCAGCTTTTTATGTATGCTTTTAGTTGTCTGTCATTTAGCTTTGGAACGTGATATGCAGACGGACGACGACGAGGTTCCGGAAAAACGTCCCCAGAAAAAAAGTGCCCGGTTAAAAAGTCCCCAGAAATAATGCATTGGCTTAGAAGTGACTAAAGAACGAACAGATTCCGGGCGTTAATAACTTCGATGGTGCTGAGACAAACGTAACAGCTGTCATCGAAAACCCTGAGGGGTCTCGAACTGAGCGGCGATCAGTGTCACAATCACTCTTGAAGTTTTTAGAGGACGCTACCCTTATGGAACAGTGGTAGAGCCACAATCATTTAAATAACTGACACAGGCGTAGCAATTGCCTACAGGTTGCTTCAAGTCTAATTCCCCACGAATTCAACATTTGGGTGATTTTTTCGCTTGAGGACTTTTTTCCTAGAAAGCGTTTCCTCAGGGGATATTGCTTCCGAGGACGTTTTTTCCTATGCTCCTGACAACGATGACACCATCTACGTGAAACTGAGGGAACTAGGCTAATACAGCAAAAGTTCTGCAAGAAGTTAGAGAGAACTACCAATAAATGACAACGCAGCTCACAGATGGCGCCACCGTCCGCTCCGCAGATCGTGTCCAGGTGTAGTTTCGTGCAACTATACCGCGATTGAAGCCGTACAGGGCGCTCTCACCTGTCTGCTAGGGAGTGCTTTCGTTGCGCCGCTTCCATAGCGTTGAAGGCGGAGCCGAGGAGGATGGGCGACTGATGATGCTGCTGCTGCGACTGCCGGGCGGCGAGCAGGGCGGCCCCGGCGTTCAGCGAGGCCAGCAGCGAGGCGGGAGACGACGCGGCCGCCGCCGCCGCTGAGACTGCTGCCGCTGCCTGCTGGTGGTGCTGGTGGGCCGCGAGAGGGGCGCCCTCGGTGTCACAGTCGGCCCCGGAGGCAGCGGACAGGCCATCCGCGGGGCTCTGGCCCGCCCGCTTGGCCGCCGCGTCGCCCGGGAGACGATCGCCGCGGAGGCCTCCGCCGCTGCTGCCCAAGGACTGCTGCTGCCCAGAGAAAGTGAAGAAAAGAAGGGAAAAGAAGAATTCAGGCTTAGCCTCTCTTTCAAAGCCACTAAGCGAACGCGAAGCGTGTATCCATCTTACAGCGAGAACTGTCTCTAGAACATTTTAGCACCGGAGCTGCGTCTCCCTATCCGGTGTGGTCTGCTCAGCCCAAGATGGCGCTGCAAGTCTGCTTAGCCTAGCTTAACCACAGATGGAGCTGCCGCATTCTTCGTCCCCTTAATCCGAGATTGCCATGGTGTAGACAATGCTTAGCCGCGAGGTGATGCTGCTTAACTGTTACAGAACCAATTGTGTTGCTGAGTTACAAGCGACACTTGTGACTTGTGAGCACGGTATTTACGCACTACGCCTGCAGCGCGCTCTAGAACGGGAACTTGGTCGGCACAGTGGTGGTGGCGGTGGTGGTTCGGATTGCGTCTCGTGACCAACAAGCGTGCACCTACCACTAAACACAGCTCCTGCGGTTATTTTAATGGCTAAATAGGCAGACTTGCGGCTCTAACTCTCGCTGAGTTTTGCGAATTATGGAGGAAGGGTAAGCAGAGGTGATTTTTATGTATTCACATGCACAGAAGCCTCATCTGAGGCTATGGCAGGAGGGAACAAAACAAAACAAAACACCATTCACGAACACACCAGTGACAATAAGAAGCATATAAATTACTTTGAAAGCACAAATAAACCCTAATTAAAAACACATTAAGTACAGTTGGCAGCATCTCCACATGCGTTACAACTCTTCATGTATTTCTAAAACGATGCATTTATCTTACAGCTCAAGGATCCAAGGCACGCTTCACATTGGGCAACTCTAGTTATATCTACGGCTGTCAAAAGTGGAGGGCATTGTTCTTCACTCTTTCGCGCCTCGGCCGCTATGAGGCGCTGCGATTTTTTGTTCAGACGGCCAACGCGCCACACCACTGCCTCTGCAAAAAGAAACACGCTTACTGCGATCCGAGATTTCCCACAGGAACAGTTCGGAATAGCTTCAGTCTCATTGTGAACTCACCCAATCCGCAGGACATGAGTGTAGAAGTTACGAATTCTACTTAGAGAGCAAAGAACAATGTAGCTTCCTTACACACGAATATATCAAGGCTACGCGCGATTTTTTTTATTCCCTGATACAGAATGGTCTTTAAAGTCGCGGACTGCTAGAAAGCCAATAACGAACTCTGCTTCTTCGACCACGCTTTCACCGCTCAAGCGTGAATTTTTCATGCCACGCGTTCCCATCCATGCGGCGTCTTCTTCGCAGATTGCAGTCGTCGCTAAGCGCGGTGCGCGCGCGACAAGAGACAGCGCCGAGCGAAGACAAGCGCAGCGGGCCACCGTATAATAAGCAGGCCTGTCAATACACTTCACTCCCGCCTTAACCCATCTCGTTCTGGTTTTTTCCGCGCGAATAGACGCTGGCGCACAACGCCTCTCTCGCGCGCGGCGTCGACCCCATGCAAGCTCGCCAGACACAACGAGTTAAGGCGCGAGCGACTGAAACTCCTGAGCACGAAGCGACACGCACACTATAGGACGTCGTGTCTCTGTATACATTGGCTTTGCATGTGGAGGAGCTGCCATTTTTCGAGCGCGCCTAAAACAAACAGGCGAGCTTGCAAGAACACCGCACACCAAGGCGGTTAAACGCAAAGTAAAAAAAAAAATGCCTCGGTGACACGAAGGAAGGAAGAAGGGAAGGTGGGAGTTTCAGCGAGACGTGATCCGCTGGCTGTTATAGTGAGCGACGTTTCCGAGCGCACACGGGCTCAGCTCACCGTCGCCCGTCAGGAGAAAGCCGGCGCGGCCAGCGCTTGTCGCTGGCGTTAAATATTTACAAAGCGGTAAAAGGTAAGCGCGACACAAGCGACGCGCACCGCATTTAGCGCGTCGTGTCCGGAGAAGGAGCAGCACCAGTTTCGAGTTTAGTTGTATATGAGCGACGAGAAAGACAGCGACTCCAGCGTCAATTTTTCCGCGCTGAGTCGTGAGACGCGCGTGACGGGCTGTCCGCGATCAGGACGCCCTACCTTTCAGTGCTGACTCGCCCACTGAAGCTGATGCGCTATTCGGGGTGGATAATGCGAAATAACGCTCCTGTTCGTGGAGCGGGACAGACGGAGAGCGACGGAGGAGGTACCCTCTTTGTTCGTAGGTGACGTCGAGGCAGAGTCAACCGTGGCTGATTCTTAGGAAGAAGACGTCAGTACATCAGTGTGCCGCTGCTGGAGCCCTCTTACACAAACGGGCACTAGTACTTGGTTGCGGTTACTGTCCAACTGCAACAAACAGATAACGAAACTTTACCGCATGCCCGCACTTTGCATACGTGGAGTCAAAGGCCGAAGCTGTTGTAAAATGTAACGTCCAACTTAAGTATACCAGGTAAATCGCACCTCTCAAATGAATCCTCTAGGCGAAAAATCCATATTCCGGAGGTGGAATACGCGTTTCAAAGAGGCATGATCGCGCATAGCGGCTCCACGCCGTCCATACTGGTAACCACGACCACAAGAGTACTGAATGTGGCTATGTGTGACGCATCAATGTGATGCAAACAATACGACTACAAAGCTCGGGGAAGCGTTCCGTAGTAGACGCTTGTGTTTTAACTCTAATGTACAGTTAATCTGCCTGGATCCCGCTTCATTAAGGCTGTAACACAACACGACATATGGACATATTCTACAAGAAGCTATAGAGATAGTCCGGTATAAGAAGAGAAGGGTTTGCCCCTTATGTTTCATCTGTGAACTCCTTGAAACGTTCAAACCCAGCTCCGTAGTGCAGCGTTTTTTAAACTCACTTGCACGGGTGGACAGGAAGAGCAATCGAATGAATCACGCCGCAAGTGGCTGACAGCGAGCTCGTAGCACAGCTAAGCGGCTCAAGGCACTTCGAGCAAGAGAGAAGCGTCATGCTGCCTCACAGCAACTACCCTGCAACACAATTCGAACAGTCCGATCGTACAGGACACTTATACGAGCAAGCCAGTGTCCTCAAGGAATCGAGCATACCCTTCCGGAGCCCGGAGAACAAAGCTTAAGTCCCGTCACGTTTCTTGCATTAGTGGGGACGTGGCCGCGAGTGGAAAACGCCACCGAGGCGCGCCCCAATAGGTCTGCACCGAGGAGGAGCGGCTGCGGATATGGCACGTTCCTATACGGCCAGCACCGACGATGTAACATGTCGGCTCGCGTGCAATACGGCCGCGTCAGTGATTCCGGATAGCGAGGAATGTGTACACAGCGTACGAAGCCATAGCTATCACTGAGCATACTGTGCGTGCGGAACGCACATTCAAGCGCCGCCCCTTCATGTCCAAAAATACTTGGCCGGAAGCTTGCTATACGCGATGCGAAGGCAATGGAAATGTGGCTCGCTCCTTCACCGTGCATATGGCCAATGGACGCAAAGCACGCGGGGTCAGTTATATGGAGGGCTAACAGAGGCGTTCCCTCTGTTCCAGGACCAAGGTTTTGTTAAACGTTGATCCGAAGTACTAAGTGGAGCAATTTCATTTCTACAAATGAGATTTTTGCGCCCATTCTTTCATTCCTTTCCCTCGGCATGTGCCTTTACTCCCCGTTATTTTTTCGCCTTGGGTTCACGAAAACATGTCCTTGGGGAGGGAGGGGGGGGGGGGGGGCGCAGTGTATTCATCACCTTATACCGGGTGTACCAGCTAAATGTAACCAAACTTTTAAAAAAGGCGAAGTGTCCTAGTCCAGTGAAACCAACTCAGGGTTGTTGATAGTCGCGTGGCCTAGTCTTGAGTATTTTTTTCGTTCTTCAAAGTTGATTAATTAGTTAAGTTTAATTAGCTAACTTTTTAATTATTAACTTGAGGAAGAAAGTGTCAAGGCAAAAGTTTTAGATCACCTCGAAAAACCGCTAGTGGTGCTGTTTCCGTCAAGTTACGATTTACGTAGCTTAATTTATTGGCCTTAAAAGAAAGTTGTCACGTGACCAGCTGCTCGCTCACTTCTCTGCCCCAATGTGCACCCAAAGTCTCATCGAGGAGAGGACTTCAGAAGAAATTGATTTTATTCTTTAAGGAGCGTCTTGGGACGTTGAAGTGGCACAGTTGTCATGTGGAAACTTTTTCTTATATTGCGGGTTATGGTTAAAAGCCGGTAAAAAAAACTACTTTACGTAAATATTACTTTGCGGCAAATGTCTCAATAAGCTGTTTCTCAAAGCGATCTACAACTTTTCCATTGACACTTTGTTCCTCATGTCAATAATTAAAAAGTTAGTTAATTAATCTTAACTAATTAGTCAACCTTGAAGAACGAAACAAATACTGCAGACTAGGTTACGCGGCTCTAAACAACCCTCATTTGGTTTCAGACGGCTAGGACACCCAGTGTTTTTTAAAAGCTTGGTTACATTTAGCTGGGACACCTGGTATATTGTTAGGGCCTTCTTTTGCAAGGTTTTTTTTCTTTATGGGGAAGGCTTCAAAATCAAAATTCGCTGCAAACTTGCCTAGAAACTTCCCTTCATGGCACAATGCGCGGAACGGAGTACGCACCTTTTCGGAAACCAATACAGCGAAGCGAATGGAACGAAGGTGAAAGCAGAGGCCCTCGCTGGCTGCTTACAGAATGTTACGACAGAACAAAACTCAAAGCTCTAGCGTTTTAAGTCGGTGCATGTTGTGACGGTTCACGCTAAGAGAATGGCACCGCTCCCATACTAACTGTCGATGCTACATCAGGATAGCCTCAGCCCACCACTCAAAAGGAAAAGAATAATAACAAAAAACAGGAAACCGACAAAAAATTTTAGTCTTAATAGGGATTAAGAGATGTGCAGGGGGAGGTGGGACGAAGGTAAAGCAGCGCTCTACACACCGGTGAAGCTTTAGCGCCAAGCCTGGTTTAACTATGGCTTACGCGCACGAACAGATCGCCGTAATCCAGTCTGCCCGCAGGTCCCTGGTCCCATTACCGCGTGGACGGCGGCCCCCTCAAAGAAAAGGCGCAAGAGACTGCACGAGAAGCCGCAGACAACCATTACAGACTTCCGAACGATCCTGTCGCGGATAAGCTCGGGTTTCAGGAGCCGCCAATGGACTGCGCGCACCCTTTATTGTTTGCAGTTATCTCAAAGCTCGCCGTCGAATTGCACTCTGAGACGGCCTGATTTGCGAGCTGGACGCGAGAAGTGAACGCAAAGTCGAACTTTCTCGATAAAAATCTCCCTTCCTTTAAGAACGAGAAAAAAAAAAAAATCCCCTATCGGCTCTCACGCTGCGATTCCCAGACGTTCTTCTGCGCCTTTGAGAAAAGAGCGGGCAAGTTCGGAAGCGCTACCATTTGCGGAGACGTTCGTTAGTCGCAGTTGCGAAAAACTCGGCTTTACAAAGGCCTCTCCTCCTGCAACATTTGTCTCCTAACTGACCGTAAATCTTCCAGAATTTCCTTCCGTGTGAAAGCGCGCGTATTTATAACTTCGAGCGTCTTGCCTAGTAATCTTGATGATCGTAAATTTTTAAGGCGCGAGGGCATCTGCGGCGAAAGAGCGCCATGGCAAAAGGTATTTTCGTTCACTCAAGGCCGGGTCAAAGACCCATTTCCCAATTATTTCACCCTAAAGAAGCCGAACACCAGACCAGGAGAAAGCTTGCACCCATTGTATCACCGGTGGGTAGCCGGTGGCACTGGGTATCGAACCCAGCCACCTTCCGCACGCGAGGCGGATGCTCAACCACAAGGCCACCGCTGCGGTCAAAGCCAGCACACTCATTTCCTTGTGTAGCCTGTCAAATAGGGTTGCCTCGACTAACAACAAACAAGTAAACACAAACGAGCTTCCTTCCGCTGAAATCATCAACACAATTAAGCTGCCATCCGTCAGTAACGGTCACTAAAGGTATTATTCACAGTCATAAAAAGTACGCATACACGGCTTCCGAATATTATATTACTTGCTTGATGGGGTGCGACCACCAGGCACTGAATGCTACACTGCCTCCTAAAAAATTCCCGGAGCTAGTCGATCAGTCTGACTTTCGCCTTCCATCACTTTCATTCATGTAAGTACATTCTACGTGTTTCTCTGCGGTATGCAATTCTAAAGATTGCGTGCTTACTAAGGTCGAATTCTTATGCTTTCAACTTCGACTGAAATGCCTTCAACTTAGGTATGTTCTTTACATCCTGTTCCTCTACTTCTCTCTGTCAATGGCAGTTCCTTTTTGTTTTTGTTTTTTATTCGCTGCGACACCACAGACTCGAACGCAGAAGATATCCCCTACGGCTAATGGCCTCAGCAAAAAACATGAAGTTCACATCAGGCGACTACAAACACATACCTTTAATCACCCGTCTATAGATTGCACGCCGTGAGCCTAGCATTTTTCAGTAAAGAATGCTAGTTATGCGGGAGAAGGCGGACCTACATCCTGTGGTGTGGGCCTGCCAAAAAAAATCTGAAAATCGAGGTAAGAACTAAGCCAACCACTGAGCGGTGGGATGCGGTTCTCTTCAGTTCAAACTCCCGAGACGAGGAGCAAAGAGAGAGCGCTAGCAGCAGCGATTGCCAATGGAGTCCCAGACTAGGGAGTCCAACCACATCAATTCCTCTCCCAAACTGCTAATTAAGCATTTTCCCCTCCACCACGTATGTACCCCTGTTGTCACCAAACGCCGTGTCTCTTTCAGACATCAGCCTATTTCAATCAATAACGAATAGTAGGAAAATTTCCGCAATTTTAGAATTTAAAATCATCACTCTGTAATAACCAAAGCAATACTTGTCCTGCTAGAGAAGGCCATACGACAAAAAGAAAACAAAATTGGAAGGGACACACAAGCTGCGCGTTAAGGGTATGACGAGATAACATAATGGGTTAATTCCCATATATGCAGAAGGTCACTCTCTATACCTTACATTCATGGGTCTCTGGGAGTCCCCATACCCCTCCTGGCGCCGTGGTGCAGCGGCTAAGCGATGCGCCACTGCCCTGCGATGGCGGGTGCTCCCAGCGGTGAGCCTTGTGCGGCCCAGATTGCTCTCCCCGAACGACCAATCATTAACCGCCACCTTCCACGGTGAGCAGTTTGTTCACTATCCGATGGGCAGGTTATGACGACGACGCAAGGTCACGTGACCTGGGTGGCCCACCTGCCTCCTAGGTTGCTCTCTGGGGAGCACCTGTCAGATCCACGCCCGTGATTTTTCGCTCACAACGCCGTCGCTGACAACGCCGACACCAGATTGTCTGGTGAACGGGGCCTTTAACGCTATCAGGTCAAAAAGAATGCGAAGAAAAGGGTGCACCGAACGTGAAGCCACGTTAAAGCAGTCTACGAAGACACCAAACTGGCAAAGAAAACGCGCTGATCCAAACGCCTGTGCGCCGTGTGCAATGCAACCGAACATAGGTCACCTGATGAACACCTGTAACGCAATACGCGGGCAAGGGTGCACGCGGAAAACAGCATCGAAAAATGCGGAATTTTTGGCACGCACACATAGCACACACAGCGACACGTGAGACGAGGCACAAGTGTCATTCGATCTCAGCAACAAACGAATCCGCTTCGCGATTTTTCGTTTCCGTCGAAAGATCAAATGTCCGAAACACGTGATCTGTAGGGGTTCGTAACAGCATCCAGCCAAAGATTCGCGCAATTTGCTGCGAACGAAAAGAAAGAAGAGTTGACGTGCCATGCTTGAGCAGAGGGCTGTCGGTATACCTCTCCGAGACTCCTTAATTTTTTTTCTTTCCGTTAGTGCCTTCCGGGAAAATAACTTCCTCCCAAGGGTCGCGATTATCACTCTGTACTTCAAACTAGAATACACGATAGGTCGCTCTCGCCCATGAAAAGCAATGCGCGGCTCCGAGATGAACACATAAAAATATGTACAAAACAACTAGCTCAGACCCGCTGTTGGCGCTCGTATTTCTGGCTATTCTTTATAGCAAAAAAAAAAAAAAGTATTCAGGGACACAGGTTTGCTTTCACGTAAACAACGAATCCGTTTATGAATTTGTTAAGTTGGCTTCCCCACATTTTCGCTGCATTGATCGCGGCGTCGCTGGCCATACATAAAAGCAGGATAAAGTGCTGAGCTTGAATGTTACTGCTTCGGAGGTACACGTGGTGTTATCGGGTTCACGCTCATATATCTCACTAAATAAAGCCCACGAAGTACGGCTGTAATACTTCATATAAAAAGTTTGCTGCTCAGCCATTAGCAGTGCTGTGGCACTGAGGTGAAGTGGACTCAATATTTGTGAAAGGATTCGACTTAATAGTTCGCGCTATGCGGTACGTATATGAGAAAAACTTTCAGCAAAAAAAAAAAAACGAAAAAGAACTATAGTTAATTACATGGTTCGACCCAGTCCAGCGCACAAGTACTTCCAGTAGCTTTTAGCACTAAGTACCCCCAATGCTTGCCCAATTTCTACCAAAAGCCCTATGCAAACAACTACATTCGCACTCTTATTAGCGTGTCGCAACTTCTTCTAGAAGCTATGTTTTGTATACGTTCTTACACACCGAGCCACGCAGCACACACTAGAAAGAAGAGAGCAACCCGAAGACACTAAGGGCCGCATTTTCATCACCGGCGACATGTGATTCTCTCCTCCGTCCAGCGCAGCTACGCTCCGGGACAGCAGCGGAGTCGGTAGTAATCGATGCGCCTAATGCCGTGGACAAGCGGCCCATGAATATAACAGGGGACGGTCCGGGCCGAAACAAGCAGCTATAGCGGGCGCCGGCATTCCTCTTGCACTCCCGACTACTGCGGCCCCATCGCCGCATAGGTGTGACCGCGGATTCTGCAAAGTGGGAGCTAACGCAATGGTCGCTGCCGCCGCGCCCACGATGGAGAACAAGGAGCTTCGCCCAGCCCCTCCCCCTCCCCTCTTATATGGTGCAGGGGCAGGCAGGGTCTGCCGGGAGAGCCGGTCAGCAGCAGCAGCAGAGGCCGGCCAGCCATCTTTTGGCTTGACCCCGACACCGCACCCTGTTGTTCCGAGTTTGTGTAATGACCGCGATCGGTGCGTGCGTGCGTGCGTGCGTGCGTGCGTGTGTGGCCATGCGCGGTACACCGCCGCGCTGCGTTCCTTCTTCTTCCTTCCTGGACGCGACGTGGTTGTTCTTCCCGCCGACGTGCCTACACCACCCTCCTGGGGCCCCTATAGCTGCGCGAGGGCCTTGCTCGCCAAGCCCAGCTGCAGCACGCTATAAGGCACGTCTCGGAGCTGCATTCTGCTGCTGCTGCTCGCCTGCGCGTACAAACGCCGTTTGTTTGTTGCTGCCGTCACCGAGACAACGTGTACCCGCCTGATGGTGGCCAGTAAGCTATCCTAGACGCGAACGTGCACCGCGAAGAAAGACGTGGCAGCGTCAGCGCAACCGAAGCGCCCTTCTCAGGTCTAGGCAGGCGAGACAGTTTGGAGCGGACGGAGGAAATACAACGCGCATTCTGGAGCCGGCCGGGAGTTTTGGGCACAACGAAAGGAGGACCACGCCCGCTGGCGATCTGCAGAGCCGCCGCCATGTTCTTTGTTCTGGGCGGTCTCCGGCTCCTGAGAGACATGGACGCCCGCACGCTGAGGGATGTACCAGGTCCACCCTCATCGACGGATCCTCTGGGAGGACACCCGTCTGGCGCGCTGGGCTGCTCTGAAGGGTAGGTGGGAGAGGAAAGGGGGAGGGGAGCCTGTGTAAACACAAGGACGTCCGGCGCGTCCAGTCCAGGCTTCCAGCTGGTTGATACGGTGGCCTGTTCCCCCGTGCCAGACCGGCTGGACGACCGGCCATGCATCCCCCATTGCTGGTTACAGGCGTAAGAAGCGCGGATAGGATGACCGGAGTGCTGCTGTCCGTAAGCGCTCGTAAAAGGGTTATTAGCTGCACGAGCCTCCAGATCTCCTGGCTTGCATACAGAGGGGGGGGGGGGGGGGGGGGGAGGGGGGGGGGGGGGGCAGAGGAGGCGATGAACGACAGAAGAAGAAAACGGAAGACTAGGAAGGGTCCGTGCCTCCCGCTTCTTCTTCCCCCTTCGTTGTTACCTCTGCCCCTCGTCCTTTTGATCTTTCCGTTCCTGCTCCTGACAAGGCAGACCCTTCACTGCTGATTGCACGGTCTAGAGCTCTTCCGAGTAACTCGCCGATGATGGCTTCCGTCGCTACTGAACAGCGCTAATGGATGCCTTGGCGGTGGCCCCCGCCGCGCTCGCCCAGAAAGGTCAACTTAGCGGACGGACGGCTTAGCGGCATTCTGTCCCTACAGTGCTGTTTCTCGGCGGAGGATAAGTAAAAACAAAAGGGCGGCGGGTGGCACCGCGGTTATCTTTGTTGAGCTCGGCGGGGTCCGTGCTTGGTGTCCTTTGTTTTGACGGCGAGACCGCGAGCGGACAGGAAGAAGTCCCGATCGGACACGACGTAATAGAGACCCGTTCATTGGCCGGAACGGTGGCGCAGCGGAAGGCCGCGCTGACAGCGCACGACCGACGCCCTCGACACGATCGAGCGATTGCCAAGGTAGCCCAAAAATTAATGAGAGCGGCGCAGTAGTAGTCAGCCGGAAAGAGAAGAAGAGGAAAAGAAAGAAAGAAACGAGGTGAAGAGGGGGAGGAAATAAAAGCGCAATCGCGCCTGCAGGTAGCAGTACATGCGATTCCTATATATACGTGTACGAACGCTCATTTTCTCCGCAACGCAACCCGACTCGAAATTGCCGGCCTGCCGCGGTGCGCCTGGCTTTGCGAGAAGAATCACGTCGTTCTTTTAGCGCGGTCGCGCGCCCAGCGGGGCGATTTGGGGTGCCCCTTTTTTTACACGTTCCAGTTCAGCGCCCACTGCGCGCGGCCCGAGAGATAGTTTGGACTATCGATTATCCGCGAGCGGAGGGGAAAAAAATTAGGAAAGAAAAACAACAGTTCCTGTACGCAACATCGCCGAAGGTAGGAAAGCGCCGATACCAGACTCGTCGAGGTCGCGCGAGGGGCGATGTTTAGTTGTAACCGTGCAGCCAACCAACCAGTGCGGAGTATGGGGGGAGACTCCGCGGTCACGCTGCCGCGGACACGAAACTGCCTTGATTCATTCGTAAAGCAGGCAGCAGCAGCCCACTCCAATCAGGTTCCTTTTTTTTGTTTTTCTTTTCCTTCCACATTCGTTCACTCGAGAAACTTTTATCCCCCCCCCCCACCCCCTTTAATCGCTCCCCTGTGGCGGCGCCTCGCAACGCTTCAGGTGCCAACAGCTCCATCGTTCAAGATATCACGCTTTTAACGCAGTGTTTTCAGATCATTTTTCTCTCTCTAAGTTGATGCGCCGCAGACGTGGTCGTTTCTGTTCCGTCTCCATGTGCAGGTATGTAAAAAAAAAAGGGGGGGGGGGGGGGGGGGGGCGCCAGACGTGTATTCTTCGAATTGGCGTTTGAAGTTACGCAACTGTTGGTGCGGTTGCTTCTGACCGGTTGCTGCGTAATGTTCAACACCGCGGACGCATCTGCGCATGTTAATGCGCTGACTGGGAGCGACGAAGCTGTTCGATGCTGCTGCTGCTACTACACAAGCCGATAAGCGTTGCGCGATTCGCCTCGCACATCGTACGTTTGTGCTTTAGGCGAGAGCAGGAAACTTCTCTCTTTTTCTCGCTTCCGTCTCCACACTCCAGTTCCTTCTTCCTTTGATTTTCTTTTATTTTCTTTCTTTCTGTTCCTATACACGACTCTACAATAAAGGTGCGTCCTCTTCCCAGCTTAATGAAAACATAACCGGAGCGAGAAAATATAATAAAAGCGTCACCAGATATTCAAGCCAAAAGAAATCAAACAGAAAACCAAGGATCATGTACAGCCATCTACAGGCTTGTCCACAGAGCGCTGGAAAGGTTCACCGGGGAGTACATTTCCGTCTTGTATGAGTGGCTTACGGCTCGAAACAAGACCTTGCTAGGCACGTACAGAGTTGGTCAAAAGTTCCCAGGACAGAGGCTGTGCTTTTCTTCGCTATATCCTGGCACTTGAAATGCCTATAAAGCTATCAAGGTTGTAAGAGGTTAGAACGATGCTTCTTTTGCCCTCTACAGATATCATGAGCTTCGCGGTTGAGTAACTGCCTCACTATACAGCTAAAAAGCAGACCCTGTGGTCTGGGGAACTCTTGACCGACCCCGTATATTGCCGTGGATCGCGTTCAACTCCTGTCTTTAAAAGCGGCTATCATAAATGAACAACAGAGCACATCATTTCAGCGCTATAGAGAAGTATGTGAACGACTGTAGAAATGGGTTCTTCAATAAATAGCCCCAGTGAAAGTAAAATAAATTAAAAAAGAGTTTACAAAAAGTGCATAACCTGCGAGAAAAGCTCTCGTAAAAGAAATACACAGAAACGAGTATAAGGGGAGCCAGGATTTCACCATGAGGCCAGTGGGTACGCGCTGTATGCCCAAACGATAATGAAGTATGGTATGGTTTATGAAGATTTAACGTCCCAAAGCAACTCAGGCTATGAGGGACGCCGCAGTGAAGGGCTCCAGAAATTTCGACCACCTGGGGTTCTTTAACGGGCACTGACATCGCACAATACAGGGTCCTATAGCATTTCGCCTCCATCGAAATTCGACCGCCGCGGCCGGGATCGAACCCGCGTCTCTCGGGTCAGCAGCCGAGCGCCATAACCACTGAGCCACCGCGGCGGCTGCAATAATTAAGTACAGTCATAAGAGAAATATGAGAGGCTAACATAGTTTGAGAATTTTGTTGATCACTCCTTGATTATGTGTGACTAGCACACTTTTTTTTGTCCTTCGACTAGTTTTCCTCTGAGAGTACAATATCCAAAAGACATTCACAAATTTAGTGGTGAAATAACCAGAAAACTGACAAATATTGTCCAAGAAGCTTGTTCCCTTTTATATTTCTCACGACTGTATATACAGTCATGACGCGTGCCCGCTGCGCGAACATCGGCGAGCAGAGCCGCGCCAGGCGAGTATTAAACGGGACATGGGAGCGGGAGTCCGCGCGCGATTTTGATTCCAGTCACGGCAGAACTGGAGCATTTTGTCCTTACCCGCGCCAGCCGGGCCCCTCGTCGCCTCGACGCCGCCGGCAAGCACCCACAACAAATTCTGCGCTCGTGTCTCTCCTTCACCACATCATGACCGACCGACGTCCATCTCGGAATCGCGCCGGCGCCACCTTAGCCTCTCCTCCATTCCCTCCCCCTCCTCCGACACCTCTACGAACGGTAGCCGCGCACTACATACGCACTTCGTGAGCAGGCCCCGCTGGAGTTGCGTAGGCTGCTTCCTCGGCATCGTCACCACCTGGCCTTCCCTGCGTGCCCCCTTCTTTGAACTGTCTCTCTCTCTCTCACACACATCCTTTCCCTCCTTCTCGATAGAATCAAAACTTCCTCGATGCACCCGCATTCCTTAATTCGCGTAGCGGGGAGGCCGTAATTATTTCGCGCTCTCCGAGGAAATAGATCATTCATTTTTGAGCGTCCGGCTCGCCTTCTGGCTCGCGGCTGTTCGTGACGTCCGCACACGACTCGCCCCTTATTTCTGGGAGTTGTTTCTTGCTTTTTTTTTTTACTTTCTTTACGCTTCTTCGCCTCCCGCCTTGTTTCGAGCTTTGCCCGTGCGGGGTGCGATCGCGCATTCACCAAGCGCCCGGGCTTCTCTCTGGGTTCGAGTTAGTTGGCAAGAAAAACAAAATTGAACGGCTGCATCTCTGTAACCTGATACGGACATCTATCTCTTTGGGCGTGTCTCTCTTCCCCACGGCGGGGTTTTTTTTTTTTTTTTTTACGTATCGCGCGGTACCGTGTGCCCAGCAGTCTCGTGTGCTTGTTCAGTGAGTGTGAGAACTCGTGGGACGTGAAAACTGCTAGGAGTTGCTTCGATATGGTTTGGTTTGGTTTATTGGGGTTTAACGTCCTGAAGCAACTCAGGCTATGAGGGACGCCGTAGTGAAGGGCTCCGGAAATTTCGACCACCAGGGGTTCTTTAACGTGTACTGACATCGCACAGCACACGGGCCTCTGGAATTTCGCCTTCATAGAAATTCAGCCGCCGCGGCCGGGATCGAATCCTCGTCTTTCGAGTCAGCAGTCGAGCACCATAACCGCTGAGCCACCGTGGCGATGCGCTTCGATATGCGTTTGGCTAAAACCACTTTTTCGGCAGGCGATACAATTTTGCATAAGACGCGGCAGTAAGGAAACGGGCGCATAGTTGTTTGGATTGAGATCTAATAAAGAAAGCCCGAGGCTATCGGTTAGCTGAAAAAAAAAAAGCGACTTCATAACACTGCGTGCTTCCTCATAGTCAGCGCTTGGCAGAAGCGACAAACTGGAGAGTAAGCATTGCCTACGCAGCTTCTTCGCTTTCAAACAGCAACAGCTCGTTAGATACGTTTCAAAAGCTGCCAGACTACCGAAGGCTTGGTCCAGGGCCTGCAGTGCCACTATGCAGTTTGGCCGCTGCAAAACATGCAGAAAAGGTAAGCGGTACCGAGCGGTACGGAACTGAGGGGCTAGTTATGAGATACATATGAAGAAAGCATATAGTCATTGAAACCACGGAAAACCTAGAGGAATTGTCTTTTTTTTCCCCTGTAATTTGTGGTTCCGACAAATGAGAAATTAGCACCGTAACGATTTTTTATTTCAAAGATAATTGATTATTAAGTAGAAAAAAAAGGCAACCACATGCCGCCGATGGGACCCGAACCGACTACCTCCGCATGCCGCGCACAGTGCACTACCAACTGAACTACAACGGAGGCTGTCCAACCTACTACTTTCAAGTGTAGAACCTAACAACTTTTAGAGTGATCACCAGCGCCCCCCTAAACCATAGCGGCGGACGCAGGAAGTCCTGTAATACCGCCAATACCACGCGGTATGTGATCGAACGGTGATGGCGGCAGTCTTGGTAATAGACTTTTAGAATGCCACGCTGTCGGTTAGTGGTATAGGGGAATAGCAGGGGGGGGGATTAGTGCGCAGGCGCAGGACAATAACCGGAGGGACGGACGTTATTGTCCTGCACACTGACACCCCGCTGTTCTCCTATGCCCCTAACCGATAGCGTGACCCTATAATAAAATCTCTAATAACCTTAGGTCACTTGAAAGTCTTCAAGGTTTTTGAAGTGTCTTTAATGTTCTGCAGTGCCTTAAAACCGAATTTCAAGCGACTTTCCAAGCCTTTCGGGCTTCAAAGGCTCAGTAAGCTCAAAGTGCTAGCAGTGTTACCAATGCTGCGCTGCATAGACTAGCAGTGATTCTAGGAATTCTTTAAATGGATGGCACGTGATGGGATCCCCAAGGCGATAGCGAGCGAACAGGTATATAGACGTTCCCGACACTCGTCTGACTTGCCGGCCGAGCTAATCGAGACGTCTTTTCTCACGAGTTCCGCAAAGTCCAACGGGCATCACCACGTTCACATGCACATGCCTCTCTCACTCTCCCTCTCTTAGCATTGCTTCCGTGTGACCGCGGAAGGCGCTGAGAAGTGCCTCAGAAAACTGCGCCGAAACACGCACCGCGAGCGAGAAGCCAGAGCGCAGAGCGGGGGAAAAAGCAAATGCATATAAAAGGCCGCGGATAAATTACGTCTCATCCGATCCGCCGAGATCTGCGCACGGACGAAGCGAAGACGAGCGGCTGCGGGGAAGTTTTCGAGATACGGGTGATCGCACTGCGCCGCGAACGGTTATTGCCGGGGCATTCGAGTGTGCGTGACATGGTTAGCTCGCTAACTGCACCCATCTGCACACAGACGTTTATCCGGCTCGATTCAGCGCATGCGCAGGGTTATAAGGGAAAGGAGCAGTACAGGGAGAGGTGGAGTGCTGGAAAACGAGGGGGGGGGGGGGGGGTTGAAAGAAGAGACAGAGCTCGGAGCTGTTTACGTCGGATTACACGCATAAAAAGGGTGTGGTGCGCTGCCCCTTCGTCGGCGATTAGGGTATTGCTTCCATTCTTCGCGTGATTTCTGCTCATCGTAAAACTCCATCTCTTCGCGCGTGCGATGGTAGTTCGTTCAGCAGCAGGCGTGGTTTAAAAAATAACAAGCACTTGAACGTATAGAGAGCCTGTGTAGCGAACAACTATATTGCGTACGATGCTCATCACGATTGCTCAAGTGCACGGCTGAACCTACAGCGCTTAAAAAACAACGCAGACATGCACCTCGCTAACAACCTCGTCAAAGGCTACAGCGTGCATGCAAAGTCTATTCAACGTGCTTCTGCGCTCAAGGTACCGACCAATGGCAGGCTAACGTTTCTAGAACTTGGGTTTGGTGCTTGATTTCCGGTTACTCGCTGGGTGTCGTTTGTTCGCCAAGTCTCAGGCACATTCGCATCAGTGTCGCGATTACGTACGCATAATTCATTCCGTAATTTTCTTAGGCTGAGTATTCGCAGTTAGATGAGAAGAAAACTGAGTGGCCTCAGAAACATATGCTTAAAAATCCTCAGCACAGCGTCATTATCCGTCCGCCGCGGTGTCTATAGGCAATGACATCCGGGTACTAATCCTAAGGTCGCGGGTCTAATCCACGACCGCGGCGGCCCCATTTTGACGGAGACGAAATAAATGCGAAACCTCCTGCATGCTCTGCGAAGTCAGTGCACGTCAGAGAACGCCAGGTGGCCTAAATCAATCCGAAGCCTTCCACTGTACGACGACCCTCGCAGTCACGTGCAGCTCCGGGAATATAAACCCCATGTACCAGCGTTATTATCCAAATAAGGCCTTGTAGATAAAATCCAGGGAAGCTCGGAAAACGTGCTCGAGCCACTTCTTCTACGCGCTGAAACACCTGCTTTAATAACGGCACCCCTCAGCCACCCAGCCCTTACCCTGCGATCTACGGCTGATGCCGCACGACCAGCGGGAGACTACGGCGATTGCATAAGTGCTGACGCCTTAACGGGCACCGCGGAAGCTCGTCTAGCATCATCAACCTTGACTATGGGCACTTTGGAGCACCTGTCGTCACTCCGCACCGTTATGGCGGGATAGGTTGAAGGAGACGAGGAGGTATGATGTGCTTACGAAATCATGTAAGCCTGACCGCGTGTCTCCACGTGGAGAGGGAGAGAAGCAAGTTCTCTCTCTCTCTTCCCCGCTTGCCCTTCTTCGCGTGGGCGAAATTCCCCTCGGCGCTCAGCGTCTACTTCGCGCGCCGTCCGAGAGATGACGGCAGCGTAACGAGCAGTGCGCCTAATTGCTCGAGCCGCGCTAACGAACAGAGCCGAGACGGCGGACACTGGCGGCGTCGGAGAGCCTGGGCTCTTCCGGGAAGCAGCTTAGCGAGAAGGAAAGGGGGCGCTGTAGGCTCTAGCGTCTGTAAGAATAAGCGTGTGAGGAGAAAAGACGATTCGAACGGTGAGACAAACGATGACTTGCTGGCCGTTTTCGACGAAGTTACTGCATAGAAACAGGGTGCAAGAGGTAGGTCTGCCGTATTGAACTGCGGTGGCCGTGAAAGACTTGTTACTGTATAGACACAAGGTTCGAGAGGTAAGTCTGCAGTATTGAACTGTTTTGGCCGACAACCTCCTGGAGTCCATGAATCATGGAGGCAAAAAGTTTACAAAGTCAAGTAGTGGGAAAAACAAACAAATGGATACCTTGTAAAGGAAGTAATTAGCACCGGTTAAAGGAATCTCGCTTTTGTTTGTTTAACTCGTGCTTCGATAATGTCAACTTGAAAAGATTCCCTTTATTTCGAAGTTCGTTTAATTCGAATAAATTTTCGTTGCCATCGAGTTCTAATTACCGAGAGTAGGTTGTTATGCGCGTTTCACTGACTGAAGAAACGTGGCATGAGCCTTGCACTTAACCTTTTGCTAGGCGGATGCTTTAGGCACTAAGGTATGTTTCTCCAACGCAGCTCGACAGATACGGAAAGGCTAAAGCCTTCGCCCAAAGCGTCCGCACGGATTGCCCATCGTAATGCTGAGCTTTTTTTTTTTCTCCACGAAAGGTACATTCGGCGAGGGGACAAACAATATAGTAAGATAGGAGAGGGGAATAAACGAATAAACAAACTGGATTTCCCAAAGTTCGGCGACGTCGAGGTGGGCCCTTAATTCACACGCACACTGCTCGATGCGCCCACACGCGTATAATAGAGCCACCTTAGCGGTGCATGTGATCCGCTGTGCGGTGCACCTCGCATCGCCGGTGATGCGGTGCTGGTCGCGGCTAAGCGCACCGCCACCAACTGGGCGAGGGTGCCGCTCATTAGGCTTAATTAAAGCGACTCACAACGAGGAAGAAGAGAGGACGCTCATCGGAACGGGCCCATCCCCCGTTTCGGCCGCCCGGCGATTATGGCGCCACGGTTCTCAGCCATCCTCAACCCCCCCTCTCTCCTTCACCTCCAGTCTGTAATGCCCGCGAAGCGAGGCACTCCCATCATGCCTTATTCCTCACCCGTGGCGCCTCTGGCAAGGCTGCCGCTTCATCCCCCGTTGTGCGTATATAAGTGCACGAGGAAACCAATAACTGAGGCCAGCTGGAGACGGCGCTTGTAGAGTTGAGCAGATTATCAAAGGGATTCTCGGAGGCGGCGGCAAAAACCACGTCTATCTTTTTTTTTTTTTCGTGGATTGCAACGGTACGAAAAGAGACCGCGGAAGAAGACAGGAACAGGGTGATTGCGAGCTTATAATAGCCCGGGCCCTGTAGTCCAGTCTATGCTCGCTGTGTGTCCA
>NC_143013.1:251969121-252014972 GCF_055824585.1 Amblyomma mixtum
TGTGTCCATATCATCTCTTTGGTTGCGCACTGCAGTCGACGCCTGCGTGTGGTTGTGAGGTAATGAGTTTTGTGCCAATTCTGTTGATGATATCGAAGTCAAAGCGATTGTGTCCAGTGGACAGCAGCTTGCGTACGTGACAAGACTTCAAATTAGCCCCCCCCCCCCCCCCCTTACTGAGTGCTTTATTCGTAGACGCATTCTCCCTCGTTCTCAGTTTTTTATATTTTTTTGCAGGTGCTCCAAGAACACGTCATAGGGTTCTTTCTCACATAATGCTGCCATTTTTAATTGCGTTCCACGTATATTAAGGCGTGGCGCTGAAAATATCACTCGCATTAACTCGGCTGATCGCAATCGTTTGCAAGTAAGCGGTCCAAACCCGGTTGACATTATCACTCAATTGTTAATCTATTCTCTGCCTGATGTGCTGATAATGCGCCATGAATATGATGTGTTCAGGGCCAGTCGATAAACTGCCAGGAAAGCCCATGCGGTAGAAATGATCCACTGCCGTGTCAGCCGCAATAACAGAAAAGTAATAAATGAGCGCTTCTTGCTATTTCTATTTCGATCCTGGCACGTCATTCTGAAGCGCCTGCAACTTCTGGCGCCAACCTCCATAAGGTGGCGCGCAATTTTGAACCTGGAAGGAATTTCTTTGTTTCCAATCTTGAGAGACTACACGAGCGGGTTACAATACACATAACATTCTTAGAGCACGCGAGACCACTGGCACATGCTGTTTTCTCCGCCGACTGACCACCTACGACGTATCGATACGATAGACGCGGAGTTGCAAGAAATATTTTTTTTCCTTCTCCTCAGTAATGTAGAGGGCTAACCACGAATATGGAACGACGACTAAGAAGGACGTTGGCGATAACCAAACAATTGGCCAATACGCCGGAAAGCGGCACTAAACTTGAGACTTAATTCACACGCTTCCCTTTGTCATTACCTTATCCTTGTCACTCCTGGAACAAAGGGTCTACAAACGCGATTACAATAGATGCACGTGCCCAGAACAACATCTATAGAGCCGCGCCATATACGGAAACGCCTCTCGTCGGCATTGGCAGGCTCATCGTAGAGATTTTAACGCCACGCCTTGTTGGTATAGAACGGTAGGAATGTGTAGGTGGATCTTCGTGTATGACGTCCTGCTACATTACCTGGCCTTCCTGCTTGTGTGTATGTGTGTGTGCATGCGTGAGTGTATGTGCGCACATGTGAGCGCGTGTTTGTGTGTGTCTGTGGGGGGGGGGGGGGGGGGTAGCGGTTCGCGCGCCTTGCCGGAATGCCGTGGTTTCCCAAAAGTACCCTGTTAACAGCGAGTAAGGATCAAATATGGCTAGAGAACCTTAAGTGAAATTCACATTACATTATATAGGTTAGAAATATGAAGACTTTAATGAAATAGAGGTTAGCCTTACAAATCTACTCTACGAGTTCAAAAGTAGACGGCAGTATAGAACAGTACAATAGTTAAGACCATCATGCTTTCAAAGAACGGTCAAGTAAATTCAGAGAGGCTTTGGCGAAAACTTAGCCCCACTCTGACTGATTATACCAACTTCTTAGATTACAAAGGGTTAAAGTTAGAAAAACTTCATGTCGCTTGCAGAGACAACACAAAATTGTTTGTTTGTTAAAGTCATGCAAGTTGAACCCTGAGGTGAGGCCTTCACGCCTGTTAGAAGCGAAGCGAGCAATACAGAAAAAAAATGTAGTATAAGAAATAGTTCGGGAGGCCGGCTTTGAGACGACGAACTGCGAAAATACGAAGGAAGAGAATGCAGCTCAGAAAGGGAACTGAAAAACGGCGCTCCCAAAAAACGTCAGCGACAAGAACAAAGAAACTTCCCTCCGAGGTGACCTTTGCGGAGAGTCACTTACCGAGTCCCCACATATCTCCGCCTTCACCCCGTCTGTTCTCTATCTTCATAAATAAGAGCAATCAGCCGGACCCGAGGAGCAAAAAGCAAGAACGCGGCGGGCAGGGAGAATCAGAAAAGGGCTTAAACACTCCGGAGAGGAGAGCTGGAAAGCCGAGGGAGCGAGAGAGAGAGCAGGGCAAGGAGTGGAAAGAGGAAACAGACGCAGCTCCAGGAGAGCGGTCCACTTATTGCACAGCCCAGTCACGCGGTATATACACTGGCCCGGCGAATCCTCTCGCCTTGCTCGGCGGCTAGGCTTTGCGTGTGTGCGTTGGTTACGGGCGCACCGCTGCCCGGCACAACACTGAGGCGCTTCGCTCTGCTGGTTCTCCTCCGCAGCGGAACCCGAGGCCGAGCTGGGACGCGCTATTTTTCAAGTGGGCGAGGCCGCTATAGCCAGCACGACAGTGGATGAAGTGCGGGACTGCTGCTGCTGCTGCTTGGTGCCCCTACCGGGGGAATTGAGGATGGAGTGGCCAGGGGGGAGGAGGAAAAGAGATCCTTCGCGAGGAGAGAGAGGGGGCGAGATAGAGAGAGACGGATAATAAGGAGAGGAGATAATAATCAAACAGAGAAACAAAGATATCCGAATTAGAGTGTGTGTGTGTGGCGTGCGTGTGCGAGGAGAACAGTCTGTTCGGGGATACGAAAACGGCGGAGGAGAGGCGAGTGCGAAGGGAGAGGAGAAGGCGAATTACGCTTTGGTAAATCTGGGGCCGCTACCGAACGTCATGACAGCCGGCGATGTAGTAGAGATGCCAAGAGCAGCAACGCCAAACGAAAGACGACCCAAAGAAAGAAAGGAAAAAGAAAAGGCGATGCTAAGGAGTAAGAAGAGCAAGAGGGTAACGGTTAGCGGGTGGACTTTGGGGCAAGGAGGAGGAGGAGGGGGAAGGGAAGCGGCGAATTACGTTTCGTTGAACTGGGCACGTATCAGCAGTCGCTCGGCGCGAGCCCGGAATGCGAGTGCTTGCCAAGCTGGCTGCGCGCGTTGTTTAGACTGAAGGCGGCATAATAATGCGGATGTTTCAGGAAGTGGGAGCGCAGCAAGTGCGCAGATTTGCAGCTTCTGTTCAGCCAGAGCAGTGCGGGCTCTGCCCTTGCCCTTCTGGACTATGGGATAGCTGGGCCGTTCTCTCGCACGGGTTGCATGCGACGCCCGGGGAAGCTTGTTGATCCAGCTGGCGAACGAACGCGAATCTCGACTCCACCGATGTGAGCCCGGAGGTTGATTCCCACGAAAACGCGTGCGCGCGCGTTCGTATATGAGCGCTCACGAATGTGCCTGCTGTCGTTTCCGCGATGGAACAGAACGTTCGGATGCTTGTGAGTTCGTTGTATTACGCTCTTACGCACGTTGTCCTACCTGTGCAGTTTCAGCTGGTTTGGAGCAGGCTCCATTCTCCTTTGGCTAATAGAGGTTGCCAGAGTGAGTGAGTGAGTGAGTGAGTGAGTGAGTGAGTGAGTGAGTGAGTGAGTGAGTGAGTGAGTGAGTGAGTGAGTGAGTGAGTGAGTGAGTGAGTGAGTGAGTGAGTGAGTGAGTGAGTGAGTGACAAGAAATACATGTCTTCCTATAAACAGGAATGCTTACTAGACGTTCCGCATACTGTAGCGCAAGAAAAAAACCAAAACAAAAGCATCTCTGCGCGTTTAGGTGTATACTAAATTCCAAGCGCCTCAGAAGAGTTGGGGACGAACTTGAGGTACACAAGCTAATGAAGACGACAGCCGTAAGCCCTCTCATTCCCGTTGGAGACGCCCAGTCTACCACAAGCATTCCCCCTCACCCCTCGTTCCGTGTATATTATAATCTATCACAGGTATCAAAATTCCAGGCTCGCGGTTCGCACCAAGGCAAAGGGAGCAAGTTGGTGCTCCCAACAAAATGCACCTATCACTCATCGCGAAGCTGCAGAACCGGCGGCCAAGCAAGCGATAGTCTACGGTCTCCACGCGTCTCGACGTTGAACAAGACAGCCTTACATACTTCTCTGAAATACTGCGACCCCCCGCACTCCGACCGGAGCGATCGCATCGGCCCTGCAGTATTCGCACAACTCTTGGGACGCCCGGCTGACACGCGGAGAGCAGACGGTAATCCTTCGTCACCACGCAAAGCTGCAGTGCAGTTGTATCTGAGGCTCGCCGTCTCAAACAGAAGCAAGTCGCTTTGCAAGTTCTCCGTTCAGAAATGTCACGCTCAATGCTGCAAATTTAGATAAGTCTTATCGACGAAATGTTGCGCTTCCTGTATATAGGAATGCCTCCCGCCGCGCAGACGGATAAGAACTAATCATTCATCAAGCACGTTACGAAGCCCCGCAGGTATCTGGCGCGGCAGGCCGTTGGACTAGTTCGTTGTCCGTCCGCGAGAGGGCACTGCTGGTTCACTCAACCGCGGCGCCCTCTGGTGCTAGTCGCCTGCGAAGTCTCTCCCTGCGTCGGCACTATCGCACGCCGCTGAGTCTTGGTTTTTATATTTCGTTGTTTGTAGCTCAAATCTTGAGGTTATTTTCGTAGCTGGGTAAAGAATCTCCGCGGAAGTATCGCGGAACTGATATACTGAATTCTGGAATAAATTAGGTGGTCCACTCCTGAATTTTTCGCCAGAAAAGTTAGCTCTATTCGTTTGTTTATTGTAATCTAACCACTGCTCCACAAAACGTCATTACAGTGGGGGGGGGGGGGGGGGGGGGGGGGGGGGGGGGTAGCAAGACGCACATAGTAAGGCAGCTAAGAAAAGGTAATAATACGAACAACGCATTTCACCAGCACAGCCGAAAGTAAGGCGCGGTTTTGATCAAACGAGACACCTGTTTGTTACCTTCGTCTTAGTTGGGTGCCATATGTTGGTGTGGTACTGGTACGTATTTACAAGCGTCACGCAAAATTTCGTGTGAATTAAACCGCAGTATCCGTAAAAATAAATGAACAAACCAATAAATTCGCACAGATTTTATGGCGAACGCGCAGTGATGTAGTGGCATCTTGGACAAATTCCACATTCTATAGTACTTCCGGTGGGTTCAAGACGCTACAATTCTGGCCAGTTGTCAAGCTGCAGCGAGCGATACCATGTCTACGCGAGAGCGCCTCGTTGTTTTTTATTTTCCTTTCTTTTCTGTGCAAGACTAGGCACCAGCACAGCAGAAAAGTACTTTACGATTTATTATACGATTGTACGATTTCCGGATTTTGAGCACATATTTCTCTTTGACTAATTCATTTCGTGACTTTTTAATTGCCGCCGCTTCACTGCAACGCCACGAACCAGTCGTATCTACACGAAACACAGAAAACTGGCACGTTCCTCGTTTCCGAACAAATTATAAGAACCAGTCACTGAAACATAACCTCCCGTCACTGCTAAACAAGTATAAATTTGACGCTAAGCCCACAAGAAACGACTTTCGGGAACAATCTCTAAACGCACAGTAAACGCCTTAATGTCTCTCCATCATTTGATCACATTGTTTTTTTTTTATCAAATAGTGACGTCCATTGCATGATTACGTCGCTTACGATGGTTCGTTTTTGAGCATGTAATATGTTCAGTATGTGATATGTTCTATACAGAGTCAGTTTTTGTATTGTAACACTAGCCGTGTTTTCCTTGTATATAATATTGCAATAATAATGTTTTTTTTTCTTTTGTCATATTCCAATCATGTATCGGCACTGCTCTACCTTGTTATGGTCTCTTGGGCCTCGTCAAGCTGCCCCGAGCAGCTTTTTGCACAAGAACTCCAACCATGGATATATGTGGTGAAATAAATGAATTGCATTGAATTTAGTACAAATGTAGCTCCACTCAAGAAGTTTAGCAAAATTGCTTCCTAACCTTTAGGACTCGCACGCCAGAACAAAAACAACAACACAGAACACACAACGCCTTGCATTTAGCTCCAAAGTTCGCTCTTGCGTCACCCAACCGCCACGAAAGAAGAGTTCACTGTGCGCGAAGCGCCACAACCAGGAATAAAGAAAAAAAAAATGAAGGAACAGCAAAAGAGCCGAGCGTAAACGAGGGTGACTGCATCGCGTCGGCGACTCACCCCTTAATCAAACCAACACGATCGAAAATGGCGCGCAAAAAGAGGTGTTTGCTTTGAAGACCGAGCATCTACAGGTCGGCGCCACCGCAGCAACAGCGCGAGCTGAGCGACCGATCGCAGCGCAGAGCCGCCGACGATATGCCCGGCGATAAGGGCGCCGCGTAGTGAGGCAGCTTGCGAGAAGATGGCGCTTCCATTTTCCGCTTCAACGCCGCGCGCGCGAGCGCGCGCGCTGCCAGGCTACCGAGCGCGTGCGATGCCTGATGTGATAGCGGGCCTATCTGCTGATGGATTGCACGCTGTTTAATGGCTGCGAGGCGGCCCCGGTCAAGCGGAGGAGGGGGAGGGGGAAAAGGAGGTGGGTGGCGTGGAAGTGTGTGTGTGGGGGGGGGGGGGGGGGGGGGTCTCTCTGCGGTCCAGGCAGAGCTGCCCGATGCTCGCTGTTTTCCGTTGTTGTTGATATTGCTGCTTCGTCCAGTTTTGGCCCCCGAGAAGACCTGCTTACTAAAACGCGGTGGCCGCCGTCATCCCCTTTCCCGGCGGCCGGCCCTGATGTGGCTCGAAGTCCTCGTTGTTTTGCTATTGGCGCGCGTACTCATGCACCCTCAATCTTTGTTCATCACCCCCAATAACCGCCCCACCCTCCCACAGCGGTCCCTACGTAATGGCGAGTTCACGAATTTCATCCCGCGCTTGAAGGTTAGAAGTGGAATCTGGGCCTCGGTATATTCAAAGGGAAGAAAAGCCGCGCACTCGGCGCGGCGGCGGCCGATTGCAGGGGCGATAACCTCCGGTTGTTGTTTTCGTTCGTGCGTTTTTTTTTTCTTTAGATGGGATCGTTTTGCGCCTCGGTTAGTTACTCGTGGCCAAACAAACTACGCCTAACCGAAGCTACCGACGCTATGGATGCTGGCCGATAATGTCAGTATCGATTGGGGACCCCTGGATGTGTTCATTGGCTGCGAAGAATGCGAGCGGGGGAACTGAGAGAACGGGTTTTCTGAGGGTGCGGGGAATCCACCTCAAGTTTTTGCGGAACTTGCGAACGCGTGGATATTTTTGGGGAAGTTGTTAACGAGTTTCTATGCCCACAAACACTTATCCCAACATATGCACGTTGGGTTTGTTTTATTTATATTAATTTTCCAAACCCTTCCTTTCGCTACGTTGGCGGCGTTCTTCCGCTTTCAGTGCGGATAGCCATGAGCACGCTGGTTATGCTGAACATTCAAAACAAGGGAACGAGTAGTTATAATCAAAAACTTAATCGGCGACGGAAAAGCATTCGGCTGGTTCACTGCGAGTAGCGAAGTAGACGGGCCAACAGTTAGTTAACAGTGAGCTATCAGAAAACTAATCTATTTAGCCCTGTCACTTAGGGCTAAGCAGTCAAAATGTTTGAATAAAGAGCATGAAATAAACCTTTGTCACCCATGCTCTGTGTTTACATGAACAGAACAAGTCTCAACATACAATGAGATATGTCAGGATACCACCTGAAAATGGGAGTGGGTTTAATAGACGCAGATTTTATAGGCACAAATGATGTTAATTGCTAACGGCGCATACACGTCAGGTTCCATCAACGCAGCGACTACAAGGATGGAATAGCAAAACAAATGAAAGCAAAGGTGTTCGCTTTCAGGAATTAGCCCAGTTGGCATAGTGTGGCATAACGCTCTCATCGAAACCGGCCAAATTAAGGGAACATAGCTGTTAAAGGGAATTCGATTAAATTTGGTTAATTCCAGCGCATTTTAGCACTCAGCTGTCACAGGCGACCGACAGAAAATGCCAACACGCCGAACACACCGACCGCGACCGCCCCGCTGTTAAATCGGCCGACTAGTTCCAATTCAACTATCCAGGACACTGAGCTTAATCGTGCTACTTCAGATCTTTCAGCCGCCCGCCTTCCGTTCGTTAGGCTGAGTCTGGTTCATTGACACCACACTGCAGCGGAAGACAGAGCAGCGAAAAGCATTTAAGCGCGGTCAGAAACCGCGATGACAAAAAAAAAAAAAAAGATGAGGAAGAGAAGAAAGCCTTCAGAGAGTGGCAAGAGTAGAGTGATGACTTCGTAAAGTCTGCTAGAAGGGGGGAGGAGGGGAAGGAACGCAGACAATGAACGAATGAGAAATGGCTGAAAAGCGAGTTCTGGCAAACGCTTCTGGGTACCGATGCCAAGAAATCCCGCAGCGTATATATATTTACCGCTTTAAACGCAGACGAGACACAAGAAGAAAGAAAAAATGTTGGCTGAAAGCGAGCGAAAACGAATATTGCTGCGCGGCAGACACAATGGCCGCTGAAACGAGAGCTAGAGATCGTATAATAGCCGGGGAGCGAAGAACAAAAGGTTGAGCAAAAAGCAGGGATGTCGAGGAAGAGGTAAGAAAAAAAAAGCAAGAAATATGCGAAATGAGGGGAGAGGAATTAAGAGGACGACGGCAAAGTGGCTTCGGGGGCCGCGATAAGCATCGAGTCGCAAAAGACAGAAGAGATCAATTTAGCGTCGGCCGGACGACAGGCTAGAGCGCGGGAACCTAACCAGAACGAACGAAGGGGGGAGGGGGGGGGGGGGCGGATCCGAACGAGCCACTGCAGCCAACGCTGCTCTCTACCAGAGCAGCTATAGGAGGGGCTAAGCGTAAAGTGCCGCCGCTACGCTCGCTACTTTACTCGAGCTACTGGATGTTGCACTGCTTTTCAGAAAGAAAGACAGATGACGCTATATAGGATGCCGCGGGAGGTAACGAAAGAAGAACAGGACAGTAGTCGACAAAGAGACTTTGCAAAGAAGGAAGTGTTGTTCGGACGACTCAAAGCGCACCCGTGTTGCGCACTGCCTAGTAGATAACGAATGTTCGGGAGCTGAGCCGCTATCTCTGTGCTTAAAGTGTCCACGGAGTTTCGTTTAGACCTTACTGCGGTGGGCGCTGCGCACGTAATTACTGCGTCCCAGGGTGTGGCGCGACTCGCATGAGTGTAGCAGACCTCAGCGGGACGACTGTTCAGTCCTAAAGCGCTCCCAATTGGTGTGTCTGGGGCCGTGTCGTACGAGCAACTAATTGCACTGACCACCGAAGCGGTGGAAGACGGAAATGATGGCTAAATGAGCGCATCACTGTCATCGCGTCACCATGCCATGTGCATCATGCGTGATGTCTTCATTCGGTCGCATGCATACGACCGCCGTTGACACTTCACATCATGGATACCGCGCATCATGTCACGCCTGTTGTCTTGACATACACGGTGTGAGTGCAAGCACGTGACTTTTATGCAGGAAATGGCTGTTTAAGCTATAATCTCAGCAATCGATGTACATGGTCAATCACACTTAGAGGGTTCACGGCTCCGCGTGGCCACGTACCTGCGGAGTGTCATTGCCTCTAACCCGTTCGTGAATCAATGCAGAGTAGGACACGAGAAGAGGTACCACGACGTGGTGCTTCGTGTCATCTTCCGCTTAGCACGGGTTTGCCATCGGCTTGGTCGCAATGGTGCTCCACGTGTGCGCAGCCACGCGGAGCCGTGTTCCCTCTAAGTGCGATTGACCCTGTACCTCTGTTAGTTAGATAAAAGCTATGACTCAGATTTTTTTTACACTCGCTTTATATCACTACACCCTGTATATACGTCTTACGCTGATCATTAGAAGTGTTAACCTCGCTGCCTCAAGCGCTCGCGCCCTCTGGCGCCACAAAATGCAACGGCGGCGCACAACGTAGCAGCAGCAAGGCAGAATGGACAGCGTGGGCTGACTGAGCGAGCGAGAGAGAGAGGTCAACTGCGTGCGTGGCCGGCACGAGCCAACCGGGCGCTTTTTTGGCGACCACCACCGCGTATATAGCCGTCCGTGCCTACGCCGTGGCCCATGCCCCGTGTGCACCGAATTAACGCGGCGATCAAGAGCGCCAGGGTCAAAGGTCAGGGAGTCAACGACTGTGTTCCGCCTGCGCCAGCCGTGTCAGAGTGGAATAAACGGGCCGAGCTTGTTCGCGGTCAGAAACGCGTTTCCACTTTTTTTTCTTTTTCAGGCGCACACACTCGCATAGAACACGGAGAAATAAAATACACTTCGCAAAGAAAAAAAAAAGAAGTTGCTCCAGGAACGCGAGTGTGGGAACAAAAATATAGAAAACGAAGAAAAGGGGGAGATCTACATTCGCGTTATTTATAAGGTACGCAGGCCCTGTTCGCCGCTTCTTTTTACACGTTACCCGTCGACCTCTACGCCGTGGCCTCGTGTACGCATACCGCTATAGCGGTCACCGCCTCTGTACACACGCGGGCACTCGAAGGCATTTTTTCCCGAAGAAATGTGTTACATTCGACAGGACGCCCCCCCGGGTACCTAATTACGTGCTCCGGAGTATCGGTTACCGTTCGGCCGCTCCGGCTCGCTCCAGCTCTCCGTTGTAAAAGGCTCGCCTTATAGCCGGTCCCTGCTTTCTATGCTTATAAAAGCCTCACGCGCCCTATACGTACACACACAGCAGCCGATGAAAGCGGTTTTTTATTCGGAGCCCGCATAACTCCCGGCGATACGTGCGTTATACGTGGGCTCCCGAGCCGCCATGACGGTGGTGGTGGCGGTGGTTTATGGGCCGAAATTGAGCCATTAAAACGGCGCGCCACCAATTTCGTCGTTGGTGCACGGAGGAGCTGACGTGCTGCGATATATACACAGAGAACACGGCGCATCTGGGCTCTGTACAACTGTCGAATGACTTTATTATTACCTTAGTCGTGCAGCGTGCCCATAAACATAATTCTCTCGTTTGTCTCATTGTGTTCTTCTTTCTTGTTTAATACCCTTCAGCGCACGAACCAGAGTTACTTCACTGACCGTCTAGTACCGCGCAAGGCGGGGGCTACTGAATCAACCCACCTCGCATAGATCGAGTATAGATCAGCGCTTGTAATGCACAGAAGTGGCTCCGCGACAGTAATAGCGGCATTTCGAGCCATGAAAAACGTCCGTGCATGCCGCGCGGATTCTCCGCCAACAGCTGCGCGCGTTGTGGGAAGTAAACGAGGACTATTGGCGCGTGCTTCATTTTGCCCCGAAGCAGAACGAGCGCTGAAAACAGGGGCTCGCAAAATGGCCCCGAACAGCAGATATAATGCCGGTGTATGTGATTTACGCTTTCACGAGCGGGTAGAGGTTGCTGGAGCGTGTAAGGTTTAGAACGCTTCGCGTTTTAGCGCGTCGACAGAATGCTGACTAATTGGAGGCGACGTTCACCGCTGAAGCCATATTCGTTGACGGAATTCAAAGCAGCACCTTAGAGAGAGGGACCGTGCTACGTATCAGTGCGAATTGTTTAAGGCTGATCATTAGGTCCGTCACCAGCATTTGCATGTCCGTTAATGGAGAGAGAGACCACGACAGCACGGTCGCATTGCCCGAGTGATCTGTAGTGGAATTTGTATAAAATAGTTGCCGGGAAAAAGATCCGTCACTCGTGCGAATTCTCAAGCTTACTTAATACGCAGGCGTCGCTAATGTGGAGGAATTGCCGACGGAATAATCGCCAGGCTGACACCACTAGTAGCTTACAACAACCTCAACCAAATCGAATATGAATCGAATACTGATAGAAACGAATGGAGTTCGAATCGAACGTTTCTACAAATATTCGCTACCTGTGCGAACATTGGTGCAAAACGAATAACCATCCGTTTTGCACCAATGTTGACAAGATTACCGTCAATGATTCTACCATTACAGATAAAAAGGAGATAGCTGATGTTTTTAATACTTATTTCCAAAGCGTTTTCACTAAATCTAACACTCCGTTAAACGATCGTTGTCTGAACAGTCTCGAAAGAAGTGTCACTATTAGCAGAGATGGAATAGTAGAACTACTCCTGCGGCTAGACCCCAAGAAATCCCCCGGCCCCGATAATATTCCCACTACCTTTCTTAAAATGTACGCTGAAATACTAGCCAAGTTTTTGATAATAATATTTAATAAGTCTCTTGAGTCGGGTACAGTACCAGATGAATGGAAAATTTCTCGCGTGGTTCCGGTTTTTAAAAGCGGCAGCCGACTACAAGTTGGTAATTACCGCCCTATTTCATTGATTTCCACCTCCTGCAAAGTGCTAGAACACGTACTCACCAAATACCTCAATAATTATTTAGACCACACGGGAATAATGACCAAAGCGCAACATGGCTTCCGTCGAGGATTCTCAACTACAACACAGCTAGTGGTCACTGTAGATGAACTTGCTAAAGTGCTTGATTGCGGTGGCCAGGTCGACATGATTTTTTTAGATTATTCTAAAGCTTTCGATAGAGTACCTCATCATAAACTAGTAATAAAAATGAAATTATTAGGCATTCCGGATCAAATAATAAATTGGGTCACATCATACTTATCAAAGCGAAAGCAGTTTGTCGACATCGATGGAGCCACCTCTCGATTCTTAGAGGTTTACTCAGGTGTGCCTCAGGGATCGGCTCTGGGTCCAGTACTATTCAATATCTATATAAACGATCTCCCAGAAGCTCTCGATCCCTCTGTGTCCGTAAAGCTGTTTGCGGATGATTGTATTATATTTAAGTCTATCAAATCTGTGTCTGACCAGCTTACTTTGAATGCAAATATACAATATTTAGCTAAATGGTGTAATGAATGGGAAATGGTTATTAACTTTGACAAAACAGTTTCTCTTTGCATCTGTAAAAAGACCACGCAACATAATTTTTTATACAACATTAATAACATTGCAATCAGAGCTGTAAAAGAATATAAGTATCTAGGTGTCACAATAACGTCACGGCTCAAATGGACGAAACACATCGAAAATATATGCTCCTCCACCCGCAAAATGCTAGGATTTCTGAAGCTTCGGATGAGCGGTTGCCCTAGTGCCCTAAGACTGAAAGCATATAAATCTATTGTAAGGCCCAGTCTCGAATATGCCTGCATTGTATGGGACCCCTACACGGTAGATGACATCCAAAAACTAGAAAGAATGCAACGTCTTGCGGCACGATTCATTTACAACCGTTACAGGCGCCTAGACTCTCCTTCCGCCATGTTGAAACTCGCAGACTTAGAACCACTGGCAGATAGAAGGAAGAAAGCCCGTCTCAACTTCCTTCATTCATTATACTTTTCTCGACTTGGTATCCGACCTGAAAATTACATCGTTAATGATTCCACACGAGCCTCGCGCCATAAGCATGCCCTTAGCCTGAAACCTATTTTTGCACGCACAGATGCCTACAAGTTTTCTTTTTTTCCGAGAACAGTTTCTCAATGGAATGCTCTACCGGAGAACTCTCCGTTGTTTTGTAATCATTCTTGATTTTCACTGCTGGTTTAGTAGCTGTGCTGTAACCGCGTTCTCAATTGTACTTTTGCGTTGCTTGTTTTGTTGTATTTATATCGTTCGTTACTATCGCACCTGTTTTGCTTTTCCCTCCTGTATGTATTTCCCTCTCCTGCTTGGACATACAGCATGTCCGCAGTATTCAATAAATAAATAAATAAATAAACAGCGAAGCGCTAGCTGCGGCGCTGCAGTATACGGTTCAATAACCTATGGAGCTATAGCTACGTCTGTCAAAAGAAGAAACACCGATTTCCACTACGGCTATATAATAAGAAGCAGTATACAGTTGAACTTTGTTATACTTCGTTATAGCCGTAGCCTCGCTATAGACCGCGTTGGCCGAGCTTCCAAAGGATATTGTCATTACTTCGGTATATCCATTACTCCCTTATAAACCGTTACGTTATAGCGAGGACAGACTGTAGTAACTCATGAACCTCATATCAAACGTATATACGAAAAGTACCTTTTGCAACTGATTACGACATCACAACATTTCAGAGGGGCAAGAGCTGTGTATGAGTCATGGCCTCCGAGATCGGGAAACAAGTCAGGGTTTGCTGAACCTGCCTGAACACCGCTGCGTCACCCAGTCTTGGAGGCCGGGGGAGCATTATGAACGCGAACACGCGACAGGACCAGTGCTGAACCCTTCGTACCTCGCAGTCCGATGGTAACAGCATGACAAGCGGCATCGGAGGGGATCCTGTTTTTTTGAGATTCGTCGAAGCACCTCATTTGAACTTCTTGGCAGTTATTCGAAAACTACTTGTAAACTTCAGAACTTATTTGATTCTTTTCCAATAATTTCGGGCACGCAGTGTTTGATTCCTCCGGCAAATGAAATGGGAAGACATTCGATTCCCAATTCGGAAATTTCGAATATTCGCACACCCGTAAGCGTTACAGAAGCGGCGAAATGCGAATATATAAAACACAAAATTTCATAATTGTTGTTGTCCGTATTATTTTGTTGTCCAATAGTTTAGGAAATTTCAAACGAAGCGGAATAGGTTGCTTATGACGGACACTCCGATCAATGGCCACACCAACTATCCCGAAAAAGCCGCATACAAGCGTTACAGGGTGCAGAAATCTGCTTTAAACAATGAAAACACGCGATGTTTCAGGCGCCTTCTGTTCATACCAACGTATCACCCCGAATTTCAACACCACTCCCTTTCCCCCCTACTTTTTTTCTTCTTTAATATAATTCGCCATCTGCCTGGATAAGTGCTTGAACAGAAGCGGGCTTGTAGTCAGTGCTCAACTTTTTTTTAAGGCGAAAGGCTTTCATGGCTCATACTGTCGTCTGTTAAGAAAGCGTGTCACCGCGTTTAACTTGGGAACTAAAAAAGATGGAAGAAACCCAATGGTAGCTTCAGATAGAGGAGGGAAAAAATGCACCTAGAAGCCAAGTTTAATGACTGTAGATTAATTAGTTAATTAATTATAAGCAAAATATCTTAATTCCGTCGAAATAGCGCGGACGTCGATATAGCCAGGGGAACCAGGTGACGTCACATGCACCGGAAGTCGTCTCGGCATAGCGAAAATTGTCACAGAATGGTAGGAAAAACGTCAGATTTGTGTCGAATTAGATGGAAAAGTGTGTAATTAACAATTGGCATCTCAGAAAGATGTACAATTTGGATATCGATATAGCCAGGGCAATGGTGTGACGTCACAACCACCGGAAGTCGTCACGGCATAGTGTCCACGGCTTACGCCTCTCAACACTTTAGTTGCCAGAGTGTCCTCGCAATTTTTTTGCAGACGTTCAGCTCCGCCGTCCGCAAACAGTGCACTCTCATCGTCGGCGCGCGTACACTATAGAACCGCCACCACGAGCCAGGTCCAGTAAAACCGTCTAAAAGCTATCAGCGATGCTTTTCCCTCTTGTTGTTTTCTTTTTTAACCCCCTTCCTCTTCTACCTCCAAACCTCGGCTAACCGCTGATCATGTCCCAGAACTAGGCTGCGAAACAGGCTGACGCTGTGGGTACTGCGGAGAGTGATCGCTCTTAGAGGAGGGAAGAGGTGGTAAAATAGTGGTAAAATAAAACATACAGACAAGAGGGCGCTTCAAGACGCGCGGAGAGTCATGCCGAACGAAGCGCCGCCGTAACGAACGGGTACACGCCGCGTGGTCCATCATCGCCCGGGCACGAGAGCGCAGGCGACCGCCGGCAACAACGAGCTGGGAGGGCGCGCGCGCGCTCCAGACGTTCGGCTCTGGACACGCCGTGTTGTGTGTGTGCGCACGGTTTTTAGACTCGGGTAATGAGAGGGGCTGGCCCTTAAAGCCCCCTTTTTCTTTCTACCTCCCTTTCTTCTCCTTCTTTCTATCCCCGATTTTCTCACGAGCAACTCGCCCGGAGCTGTTCAATCCCCGATTTCACGGTTTTTCTGCGCGAACCGCGAAGAATAGTATGTAGACGTCGAATATAACGAGCAAGCATGGACAGCAGGGAAGCGAGTATAAGAGCGCGTACACGGTCTGGCTCCGAATTCCCTCAATTACAGCCACATTTTTTTTTTCTTGTCGTTTATCTCCTCTCCTGCGCGCGCATCGGCCAGTATATCCTGTAATGGGGCTACGGGTTTAAGTGCCGCTGTTTCAGCCGCCCGTCGCTCGCTCGCTAGCTCGCCGTCACAAGCACACGTCCTCGCACTTATTAGCGCCAGTCTCCTGCGACGCGTGTGGTATTCTCCGCTATAACTCTTTCTCCAGGCTATACGGTACGCCTGCCACCGCTGTCGCTCGGACGTATATAGCGTCTTCATGTCTCGGTCGCTCTTTTCTTTCTATGTTGTAACCCGTGCAAGTAGCAAGTAGCAGTGTATGCCCCGTTCCTACCATTTTGCTTCGCTAAGACGTTAAACTAATTAAAACTCGCCGACACGGGGGGGGGGGTTAACAAAGTATCATCCAGCTCATCGGTTCGTCACGTCCTTCGGAAACATGTTACTTATACTGCGGCCCTTTTATAAACTCCCCCCCCCCTCCCCCAATCCCCCCAATGCTCCTCTCCCCGTGCACACTTGACGTCACGCGGTTGGGCGCAGTGTTTGTGTTTATGCAAACTTTGCTCCGACTCGCCTTACCCGAAATCGGCCCGCGCTATGCAGGAGGGGTTGTCGGCGGGGTTACTGGAGCAGCGAGAGGTGTCCGCCGCTGGACCGGCCTCCACGATCCAGCTGACTCCGATCACGTCAGCGCTCCTCGACGGATTGTGCCCGAGTGCGCATACGAATGAAGAGGCCGGGGCACGCGAGGAAGGCTAAGCGAGAATACTAATAGTCGTTCCTGCGGAGGAGTTCCACGGGCTGTCTTTTTTTTCTCTCCTTTATTTTTTTTTCCTTCTTTTAAAAGCCCACCACGCGTGCCGACCTTCTTTGACCGCTGTGCACCGCAGTGCACTCGGCTGCATGCTGCAGTGCCGTCCTTCACGGCGCATGCGCAATTTTGGAAAGCAGCGTCCTCTCCTTGCGTGCACTTCGTGCATAGGAATTCGCTGCGTCCATCGCTCATGAAACTTGGTCTGCACGAATGAGGAAAGTGTGGATAAATAATGACTACGACACCCTGCACACTCTTTGTCTTGGGGGGAACGCGCGACAGTGGGAACATTGATAAATGATTCGCGAATTGGTGTTTTTTTTTTTTTATCCCTGCGTCGATGGGCTTGCGGATTAGTGAAGCCGCTGATCATCGAGCGCGCTGACGCGTGTCCTGCTGTTTCACCTGTTTCCAGGCGCTCTGTATCATCTCAGCACTGTAGGCTGGTGCGCGTGAAGGCAGCAAGCAGCGATGTCTTGCTGAGTAAATGGTCCCGAACAATTCCTGCAGGCAGACATTCAATGAAAAAGACTGAGTGCAACAAAACCGCTTGAGCCCATGTCTGAGTTAAGGATAAAGAGAAGATATAGCAGCGGGTTCGATTTACAGTTTTGTGCTCTTTCTCAGTTGCACCGAAAAAAGGAAAATTACCCCAGATCATTTGATGGGTACTATAACTGACAAGTATGAAAAGTGATCTTAGTTATATATGCTAATTCGTGCAGTAAACTGTGTGCAAACTATAGAAGCTATGAGTAATATAGTCAGTCGGTGGTTAACACAATACCAGGCAGCCGCCGCGGTGGCTCAGTGGTTATGGCACCCGGCTGCTAACCCGAAAGACGTGGGTTCGATCCCAGCCGCAACAGTTGAATTTCGATGGAGGGTTCTTAAAGGACTCGGGGTTGTGTTCCCGTCTATAAACCTTAAGCTTTAAGTGTGCATCCTTTGTCCCCTCGTCATAGTAGTCGATGGACACTTGAAAAACTCATTTCATTGCCGCTATTTTTCCTTTTTTCTCCATTTGTTCCCCTCCTCACGTGCAGGGTAGCCTACCGAGCATCGCCTGGTTAACTTCCCTGCCTTTCCGTCCTTCTGTTTCTCTCTCTCTCGCCGATGGAGGCGAAATTCTAGAGGCCCGTGTACTGTGCGATGTCAGTGCACGTTAAAGAACCCCTGATGGTCCAAATTTCCGGAGCCCGTCACTACGGCGTCCCTCATAGCCTGAGTCGCTTTGGGACGTTAAGCCCCCATAAACCAAACAATACGAGGCCTTATCATAGCACTTAAGGTTTTTCTACAAACCTCCTAAATGCTTCAGTTCACTTTTCTGTATTAATGTATTGATCAAAGCAAGTACAACGAGCGGAAGTACAGACTAGCGCGTCGTTGACCTCGCCTCACTTACAAAGTATTCAGTCCCGGACTCCTATGCTCCGTACCACAGGGCAAAATCCATTCGTAATAAGACATTCGTGCGAGCGTTCCCGCCAAATGTACTTCCTGGACATGTTATAAACTGCCGCACATGCGACTTCTCTTTCGGAGTAATTCTCGACTTGACCGCAAAATTGAACTTCCCATCGAAATAACAAAAAAAAATGATTGAACAAAAAAATCCAGAACTTGGAAACTCATTTGCCAATGGCCACAGTTAGTGTCAATGACCGCCGCCAGTTCCCGACTCGCAGTCAACGCTCGGAGAGACAGAACAAGCAAGATCGTCGACTCGTAAATTTTGGTAGCGTTGCGAGAGCTCTTTCAAAAAGCCAAAACGCCCGGAAAGCCAGCCAGCCAGCCCCGACCGGGGAAGATGTCACTGAAACAAATGAAAAAAAAAAAAAAGAAGTGTTGAACAAAACGAATACAGATCATCTGCGCGACCGCAATTATCTCGCGCAATCTCGAAGACTCTCTTTCCACCAGGCAAGCGACATGCAGGACACACTCATTTCATTCCCAGTCAAGATGGCATTCAGAGAGCCAGGAGGGGGGTGTTGGGGGGGAAGGGGAGGGGGGGGGGGGCGACAGTTTCCCCGGACAGAGAATTGAGATCAACCGCTCCTTAGCTAGCCCGTTCCATCGAGCCCGCAACGGGTGGTTCTCTATTTTTCAAATCGCCTTCCCCAACGGAGAGAGGGCCACACCCCGACAGGAGAGACACGACGACACGAGAGATCGTTCGGAGAGACTTGAAGCGCCAACTCGTCCTTTTAGCTTTGTCTCTCCCGTGCCTGCTTTTTTTTTTTCTCTCTCACGGCGTCTACATATACTATACGCCGGCCTTATTCTTCCAAATGCACATCCTTTTCCGCAATCGCCCCAATCGCTCTCCGTACGGCCGCACCCCCCGATAATCCTCCAGTGCGGTTTACACAACTTGACCGCCGCTACCGCGCACTCAACCGCGTCATCTGAGTGGCCGTCTACTCTTCTGTTATTTTTTCCGTATTCGAACTTTCAGCGCGGGAGGAGATGCGTGCTCCTCCTTCTTGGGACGTAATACGCCCAACCGGTCACCCACCGACGGCCGACCCTAAAGCGCATGCGACAAAAAAATGGCGAGCGGGTGATTGCGCAGGAATCAGCTCTAAAGCTCGAAAAAGAAAAAAAGAAACGGAAATCAAAACTCGCTCTCCGACTACTGTGATTCGCGCGCAGACTTGGCGCACGTTAGAAAAAAAGCGCACCGAGGGCGATGAAAAAGGATGGGAGCCGAGCGAAGTAAAAAGTGACAAAAGAAAAGCGAATAACGGCCGCGCAGAAAGAAGAAGAAACCCGCGCGCAAGTGCAAACCACAGTAGCCGGACAAGCCCAACCGTCGCCTATTCAGGCGGGGCCTCCTACAGTTCAACGCCGTCCGAGGGAGGAGAACCCACGAACACACGCACACGCACGCACTCACGCAAACGTAAAGGCGCCGAGGGGGGCGTGTGCGTGCGGCAGCGTTTCGAACGGTCTTCCTTATATTTAAGCGACTAATTTGCAGTTTCTAATTCGGACCCCCGAGCGAGCGCGCCCTAATGCGTCTCCTTCGTCCTTCGCTGCCGGTCGTCTTTCTGCGTCTGTATTTTTCTTCTTTCTCTTCCCCTCTCCTTCGTTCCTTCTTCTTTCTATCTTTAATTCTACACTCGAGCCAAGCCCATGTTTTCGGCACCCCCACGAGCTCCCGCTGGCACGGGCCAGGATTTATCTCCGATTTTATACATACGCGCGTCCGCGCGCCTCCGGACTCTATCTTTCATTCCGCTCCATCACATCCTTCTTCCTGCTTTTCGTGTGTTTATCTTCGACTCTCTCGCTGCTCTTTGCCTCCGCGCTCACTCGGGATCGGCGCGCCGTCGCCGCAGTCTCCTGCGCCGCGCGTTTTAGAAAAGCGTTCTTCAGCAACGCACACACGTACAGCGTATACGGGCTTCCTACTTCAGCATGTTCGCTTCCATCGCGGCTGCTTGGATTCAGCTCGGGGGAGTGGCGTGTTGGTCGCGGTGGTGCCGGCTGTGGTAGTAGTACGAGGCTCCGGAAAGCGCGCGTGAGCGCCATGTTTCAGCCCCGCTTTCTTGCCTGTCCTGTAGGAAGCTCTGGCGCATCCGCGGTGGGGGTCAAACTCTTTAATACTTGGCGTATATCAACACCGCGGGCTATATAGAGGGGTCCGGTTAAACGCCTGTAGCTTGTACCCCCCCCCCCTTCCCCCTTCCCCTTAACTTCTTCGCCTGGTGGCCAGTTCGATGTATGGATGCGTTCCGCCAGGGCAGAATCTCCGGCCATGCCTTTGAGCACGCGTGTGTGTGGCTCGGCCAATTTGTTCTCCACCCCACTATAGTTGTCGAGAAGGGCGTTTGCAATAGTTTGTGCTGTTGGGCGTTCGCGCCATTGCTTCTTCTTCCGGTTCTGAGCGGTAACTAGAGCGCTCGTGGAGGCCTCGATAGAACTGCGAGGGGCAGAGTGCGGGGGGGACTATGAGGAACGGCGTTGCAAGGGGGGTGTGTAGAGAAATTTTCGGAGGCAATTTTATAAATAGCCCCGTGGCTCGTAAGGCGGGTGTGGGAACGTGCGCGCGCGTGTTTAGTTACAGTGCCGACATGCGGCGGGTAACGGTGGTTAAACGTTCGTGTGAACGGGCATTATATCGCTGGTTCAAATCCCCGTCGTTATAAGAAGCAATTGAAAACTGGGCGCAGTTGCTTTGCTCACTGTGTTTATTTCACTCTGCCAACGCCTTAAGGACATGTTTCATACTTTGAGACTCCAACTACAGGAGTGAAGGATTTTAGAGCCAGCTGTTGCGCAGTGTTTCTTTTTCTTTTGTTGTTGCTGGGCTGAAGCCTTGAGTGTAAGCCATTTCTGAAAAAGACTCTGCGCGTATGAGCGCCAAGAAATATTCAGGTAGATAGATTTGTCGATGTTTAAATGCCGGCGCCGATATATTGATTTGTTTCGGCTAGCGGCGAGGTGTGGACGGCGTATGGCATCAAAAACAGTCTCTGGAGTTCATCGCTTCGGGAAAATACAGCGGTGCGTTCAGACTATTCAGACTAAGGGAATTGGTCGTACGCGGCTCGATTTGCGACGCACCTTTTATCAGACATATATAGGGCTCAACAGTACTATGAATCTGGCAGCTATTACGCTGGCATAACGAAACAAACGAAAAAAAGGAGAGAGGAGGAGAGTCGCGGAGGCATAAGGAAGGAAGAAACAAAGAAACAAAGAAAGGGAGGAGGAAAGAAAAGACAGAAAGAACGAAAGAGAAGAGGGAAGAGAAAAAGAAAGAGAGGAGAAAAGAAAGAAAGAGAAAGAAAGAATGACACGAAGAAAGAAAGAATGAAAAAAACAAATGAAGACAGAGAGATGGAAGAAAAGAAAGAAAGAAAGAAAGAAGGAAAGGAAGAGGGGTGGAAAGAAAGAAAGAAAGAAAGGAAGAGGGGTGGAAAGAAAGAAAGAAAGAAAGAAGGAAAGAAAGAAAGAAAGAAAGAAAGGAAGGAAGAAAGAAGGAAAGAAAGAAAGAAAGAAAGGAAGAAAGAAAGGAGGAAAGAAAGAAAGAAAGAAAGAAAGAAAGAAAGAAAGAAAGAAAGAAAGAAAGAAAGAAAGAAAGAGAGGGGAAATAAATAAAGGAGGAAGCAAAGAAAGACAGGAGAAAAGGAAGGAAGGAAGGAAGGAAGGAATGCGAAGGGCAGCTTCCGCTTCCTTGTACTGCAACCTGTGCTAAACCTTCACATCTGAAGAGAAAGTCCCAAAATCGGGGCTCTCGAACTCGTTAATCAATTCGCGCCCAGTTTCACCTCCCCTCCTCGCCAACTTTTTTTTTCTTTACTTTCCTAGCAGTTTTCTAAACCTCAGTGCGCAAGCTATTTCATTCCACGACCGCGCCACTTGGGCGCTCACGAACGTGCGCGGAGTCGCGCTAATGATGCACCCACTGAACACTCGTCTCGAAATTTTTCTATTCCCGCGTTGCTTTCGTGCTCTCCACGTGTGTGGGCGGCAAAGCCACCAGCACTGCAAAACTCATCCCTCGGCAACCAGAGAAAAAGAAGAATGAAAGAAAGAGAACGAAACAAAAGGCACCATTGGAAGCCCCTTTTATTCGGTACCCCCCCCGCATGTTCCGTTCGCCGCAGCGTTCATGCAAAAGACGGCACTAACGGAACGGTAATTTCTCCTCCTGGCCCGCCGCCATCATTCCCTCTGTCGTTTTCACCGGGAAGGCTCATTAATTTCCGGGATCTTCTTCGCTACCAGCGCAGCTGCCACCGGCGCCGCGGACGACCGTTCTGACGCTGCTGCTGCTTCCTCAACTACTCCGTGTTAAAACGGCGCGACGGAAAACTCGGCGCAAGAAGCCCCACTCGTGCCACACATTTACAGTGCACTCCATAAGGTTTATAAACTCAGGAAATGCAAAGAGACAACAAAAAATGGCAATGGTTTAGCTCTGGTTAAACCTGGAGGACTGCGAAAGCAACGAGGAGAGAGAGAGAGAGGGGGGCGATGGAGAGCGCGCGGCAGCGGCGGCGGCCCCGGCACGCTAGCTATGTGCCGCTCCAGTGACATTATGTGCCGCTACTGCGCATGCGCAACTGGCGAGCGCGGCGGCGGCACCTCGAGTCACCCGCGCAGCGACGGCGGCGGCGAGCCAGCTGTGCGCCGTGTGACGTCACTGCTCCTCGCGCATGCACAGTATGGCCTTTCCTCAGCTTCGCGAAATGGCTCGGCGACTCATGTAGTGTTGCTTTCGCAACAAGAAATGCACAAATGTGCTTCAGTCTAGGGCGTTCCTCTTCACAAGCGATAATGCTCATTGATTCTTCAATAAAACGTTTTGCTGGGCGAGTTGGTTCATTTTGCTTGAGGGGATGTTTGTAGCGCGACAAAAACAGACACGGGACAGAAGACGAACGGGACAAGCGCTACTCATTGATTCTTGTTATTTCTACCCCATTCTCTTCTTTAAGCATGGTCCAAGCGAAAGCACCTTTTTGTGGCCAGGTCTTTCCTTTGCATTTAAAGACTAAGCGTCACTTTTAACGCGATAGTGTTTTTTTTTTAAAACCCTGTTGTTCAGAAAACCCGGTGTCGGCGTTGTGAGCGAAAAATTACGGGCATGGCGCTGGCAGGTGGTCACCAGAGGGCAACCTAGAAAGCAGGTGGGCCACCTAGGTCACGTGACCTTGGGGCGTCATCACAACCTGCCCACCGGATAGTGAGCAACCTGCCCACAGTGGCAGGTGGCAGTTAAGTTAATTATTGGTCGCCCGGGAAGAGCAACCTGGGGCGCACAAGGCCCACCGCTGGGAGCACCTGCCACCGTAGGGCAGTGGCGCATTGCTTAACAGTTGCACCACTACGCCAGGGGGGGTATGAGGACTTCCAGGGAACTATGAATGTAAAGTAGACAATGACCCTCAGCATATATGGGAATTAACCGATTACGCAATCGCGTCATACCCTCAAGGCGGAGCTTGTCTCCAATTTTTTTTTTTTTTTTAGTATATATACGGGCGAGCTCTTCCCAAGTAACAAGAAATCTAACATGTGAAACCTGCTCTTCGCTCCGTGGTGTCGCTGCTTGACCCCGCTTGTTTTGTTTATACAATTCCTTGCGCTCTACAAGATACAGTTTCAATGTTCGGCTATGTAAAGTCTTTGCCGAAGGTAGCCAGGCTCCATGGTTTGCTTCTCATTTGAATAACGGCTTCCCTAAAGATCAAAAAGCTCTTTGAAGGTAAGAACAGAGGTTCTTCTTACCATACAGAGATTTAGAGCTTGAGGGCTGGCATAATAGCTTTAATATACGACTGAGAAGAAAAAAAAACGTGCAGCCTGGTTACTTTTGACAAAGACTGTACGCCTACAGCCGTTTCGATCACACGCGCCTGCGTAGTTGACAGACGCGAAGTTGAGGCGTCCCTTCCTTTCTGCAGCTCAGCTGAACCATATATACGCATCTTGTCACTGCGTTCGTTTTTACTATTTTTTTTTTCAGATCTTCCCTGTCTCTCTTCTTTTTTTGTCTCTTATCGTGGCCATTATTCATATCCTGTTCGCAGATTCTCAAAAGGAGGAACAAAGAGAAAAATACGATTTTATTTGCACGTTTCTGTACGCTTAAATTCGCGCGCATTTTTGTTTTTCTTTTTTTTTTCCCCTTCTGGCGAACCACCTCTGTTCCGTTCGCGGAGTCCGTTCCAATTTTTCCGCGCCGTTGTCTCATTATAAAACCATTCCTCTTGCCAGTCCCCCTGGCTCCGTTTGTTCCGGTCAGTGTGGAGCACGTGAAAGAACTCTTTGCGCCACCACAGATGACCGCTTTTGTGCCAGCTTCGTTTGTTCTTTACTGAACTTTTATTCTTTCTTTACACCTCCTACATTATATACTGCGCAACAAATTCTATGCAGTGCTGTGAAAGGCTGCACAACTTGCCTTCCGGAGAGGAATGATTTTGTAGTTTAGAACAGTCACACCTCTACAACGTACTCGTAGCTTTCTCGAAGATCCTTATTACGTGAAACGAGTTTAGGGAAACAATAAAAAAAGCGTGTTTGCAGTAATTTGCAAATGACCTCGAAGGACGATGCCTAGGACAGGTTCGCTAATAAATTTCAGCGTTTAGCAAGACCTGCCGCATTTGCTAAAGATGCTGCATTAGTCGCCAAGTACGTTTCAGTAATGTCAACTACCAGCATGCTAACTTTACTTCCAGTCACATATGTTCCAGTCACCTATGGGGCAGAAACGTGGAAGCTAACAAAGAGGGTTCAGCTTAAGTTAAGAACAACGCAGCGAGCTATGGAAAGGAAAATGATAGGTGTAACGTTAAGAGATCGGAAGAGGGCGGAGTGGGTGAGGGAACAAACGCGGGTTAATGACATCTTAGTTGAAATCAAGAGGAAGAAATGGGCTTGGGCAGGGCGTGTAATGCGAAGGCAAGATAACCGCTGGTAACGGAGTGGATTACAATAGAAAGCAAACGTAGCAGGGGACGGCAGAAAGTTAGGTGGGCGGGTGAGATTGAGAACTTTGCGGGGAAACGATGGCGGCAACTGACAAAGGACAGGGTTAATTGGAGAGACATGGGAGAGGCCTTAGCCCTGCAGTGGGTGTAGTCAGGCTGATGATGATGATCATGATGATGATATATGTTAAGCAGAACGCTTGCTGCAGGCGAGCGAGCGGGAAAGGGGGAATCAGCCTGAATTCAGCTAGAAAAGTACGAGTTATTTTTCTGGTTGAACAGCTTTCTTGCAGAAATCTACACCTGCGTCGAAAACTACGCAAGCACTGCATTTCACTGCAATTGTTTCGAATCGATACAAAGTGAAAAGGAAAATAAAACAAGATAAAAACGGTTAGGCATCGTTGTCAGACTGTTCGGAATGGGCGATGTATAGTAGCTGCTCCTCTAAGTACGCCCAGTCTCGCATGACTCCCGCCTCCACAGTGCTGCACGCAATTAACTAAACAAGGGAGCGCACGGCTCACCGTGAAACAAAGGTCCCCTCTCTTTTGAGGCTCCTCCTAGCTCACAGTTTATTTTTGCCCGGACCCTTTTTTTTTTCTGCGCATTTTCTTTCTTCTTCATTCTCTCCGCGGCTGAACAGTTAAGCACTTCTTTCTTCGTTTCTTCCTTAGCTTCCCCTTTCGTGACTGCGATCATTAGCGCCTGCTTCGCGCCGAGGTTCATAATCACCGCTTCGCCCACTCACCGCCGACGCTCCGGAATAAAAATAAAAGAAGAAACGTTTTACTTCATCAAAGCAATTTCGAATTTGGTTCTTTTTGCGAGTACGCGCAGACTGTGATTGAAATTCGCAGCTCTGCTAGGTGTTTCCTCTTTACTAAGCTTTTATGAGCGTTTCTCGTGTGATCTTTCTTTCTTTCTTTCTTTCTTTCTTTCTTTCTTTCTTTCTTTCTTTCTTTCTTTCTTTCTTTCTTTCTTTCTTTCTTTCTTTCTTTCTTTCTTTCTTTCTTTCTTTCTTTCTTTCTTTCTTTCTTTCTTTCTTTCTTTTGTCCGCAGTGGAGCTTGAAGTATCCAGAAGCCGTTTCTACAACGCTAATGACCTATTCGTATTTATGTTTTCTGTTATACATGAGGGAGTTAAATTAAGCAGTGAATTCGAATTAGAATCAGCAATGCAAAACAGATACAACGCCATCGAGGGCGCTTGTTTAAAAATATTTCAACGGGGTCGGTTTACAAACACTGTTCGCATTGTCCAGCATTGTCCAGCATTCTAAGAATTGTCATTTGTAACCGGGCCACTTAACACGTCAAAACAAACAGTGATTACTTCAGCAATCATACTCAAGCGGTCATTCCTGCGTAAGAAGCTCTGTACGACCATTTTATAACGTGTAAATGGTTTAGACGAAAAATGAAAAGCAAAATGCGCGTTTCCCTGCTGAAAAAAACAAAAGATTAATTCACAGATATAATTTTGCCATTTGAAAGTGAGTGCAACTCGCAGCCAAAAATCTTTTAGATTCAAAGAAAAGTGGCGTGCAAGTAAAATCATCACCTTTGAAAGGTTTAATGAAGTTAATATACCATTTTGTGCAGCAATCCAATAACGCTTAAAACAGTAAAAACTTGTTTACAAAGATTGCGGAGTAAAATTAAGACAAGGGATGTTATACATGCAGGTAGCATGGAAACATACCCCTTGAAATCAGACCACCCTGTATATGCATTTAAAATAAAAGCAGTTCTTGTCCTTTCCTGACAAAATTCGGAGTTTAATAGACGTAGCTATCTGTTAAAAACATACATCTTTGTCTAGTGCAGACAAACACTGCAATACTGGACACGGAGCCACTCCAAGGAAACACGAGAAAAATGCCGACAAAAACTACAGACAAACAGGTGGCAGCATGTATTTCGTTATCAACCTATTTCTGATTGCATCCAATGTATTCTGCTTTTCAACACAGTTTTCTCTTGTAAATATGTCTGCTGAAATATTCATACAGAAAATCATCATCAACCAATCATCATCATCAGCCTGACTACGCCCACTGTAGGACAAAGGCCTCTCCAATGTCTCCCCAATTAACCCTGTCCTTTGTCAGTTGCCGCCACTGTATCCCCGCAAACTTCTTAATCTCATCTGTCCACCTAACTTTCTGCCGTCCCCTGCTACGTTTGCCTTCTCTTGGAATCCACATGCCCTGCCCAAGCCCATTTCTTCCTCTTTATTTCGACTGGGATGTCATTAACCCGCGTTTGTTCCCTCACCCACTCTGGCCACTTCCGGTCTCTTAACGTTACACCTGTCATTTTTCTTTCCATAGCTCGCTGCGTTGTCACTAACTTAAGCTGAGCCTTCATCGCTATCCTCCACATTTCTGCCCCATGGGTGAGTACCGGTAAGATGCCGAAAATATGCCAGCTAAAGCCCTCGTAGAAAGTGCGTACAGGCTGATGACGTCAACAAATAGTCTTCTTGCAAAATACAAATCCCTTAAAACCGCAGCACAGTTTAGGAGCCCGCGGCGACGACGAAACCCAGAGGGCGGCACGCGCGATCGTAAATCCCGGCGACGCGCTGTGGCTGCAAGAGCGCGCGTGCGTTAATCAAGCACAGGTACGAGCTGACGGCCCTCGGCGCACTTCGCACAAAGCGCCGACCGCGAGGCGACAAACTTTCCTCGCGTATAATGCGATTCGGCGCGTCTGGGCATAAATTCCTCGCTCGCGTGCATCCGACAGCGGACTCGACGTGGACGACAGCCGCCACCGACAATTCACACCGCGGCGTCTTGGAGACACGAGGCCTATTCTGCACTGGTCTCAGATTCATTTGGGGGAGACGCGTCTGTAAAGGTCTGGTTTGGTTTATAGGGTTGAACGCCCCAAAGCGACTAAGGCCATGAGAGACGCCGTAGTGGAGGGCTCCGGAAATTTCGACCACCTGGGGTTCTTTAACGTGCACTCACATCGCACAGTACACGGGCCTCGAGAATTTCGCCTCCAAAGAAATTCAACCGCCGTGGCTGGAATCGAACCCGCGTCTTTCGGGTCAGCAGCCGAGCACCATAACCACTGAGCCACCGCGGCGGCGCGTCTGTAAAGTACACGATGTAACAGTATAAGCATGAGAATACTTTGGCGAGAGCAGATTGATTGATTGATTGATTGATTGATTGATTGATTGATTGATTGATTGATCCGTCGATCGATCGATTGATCGGATCCCTCCGCTGTGGGCTGAAAAAAAGTACCTAGTAGTCCAGTGAGAGAATTCCCCGTTCTCATTAAGGAATTCTGGTACTGATGGCTTCTCTCTCTGCGGATGCCTATACGCGAGCGCCCTCGACGTTTGAGTGGATGGTGCTTCCTGGAAGCTTACTTCCTCAGCTTATTCTTTGACCGTTTTCCTTCATCAGCTTCATCAGCAGCGGTTAGGAAGACGGACTTTTGCGCTGCACGTGCGTCAAAACCGTACCATACAAAACAGCAGATCGTTGATATTCTTGTTACCTTCGTCGTTGCATTCAATGTCGCTGCAACACCACCAACTAACTGTAGTAACAGCAGTAACAACTGTTGCCTTGATGGCTGCTGCCGCACATGTTTACACGAAATGTAGCAGGCGCGGAATTATGCCTCGGTGAATCAACACCTAACTCCTCGTTTCTCGGGCGGTGCTGTGATGCTGTGGTGCATCGCTAACAATGACAACAGTGACAGGCGAAAGGGAATGAATGTTCACACAGCACACAGCACAAGTGGACGAAACGGCGCTTAACGTACGGCAAAAGCAAAAAAAAAGTGGGTGGGGAGGGGGGGGGGGGGGGGGAGGCTTACCGACGCGCACTCACACCTCACACCGTGCAAAAAACGCCAGCTGTGTCTAAAAGCCACCATTCGCGTCGTAGCTACTTCAAGCTGGACATTAACGATCGCTTTCTTGCCCTCGCTTCTTCGATATAGAGAGAAGAAACTACGGTTGACTACACTATATAGCGCACAGCTAGCTGTTCAGGCAAGAGAGCGAGGCCGGAGAGCGTGTCGCAAAACCGTGCCGAGTGGCGCGGAGAGCGAGCAGGCCCGAGGCGGCGGCGGCAGCAGGCGATACGTTTCCCGCGTCGTCGGGCGGTAGTCCGCGGCCAGCGTCGCCAGCGCCGCCCCCTTTCCCTCCCTAAAGGGCGGTCCACTCCGGGCATGACATATGGCCAGTGTGGCCTGACCGTTTCGTCCCTAATTGGGGGTCTCGACGTCCAGGCTCTGACCGCTCCATTTGTTACGAGAGAGCCCCGCTGAGCGCCGACCGCGCTTCGCTGAGTGCCACTGGCGAGCTGTAGCGTCGCTTTTATACGTGCGCACGCGGACGTGTGAAGAGGGAGAATGTTGTCCTCGGTTCATTTCTCGCTTCCTGTGAGTCGCAGAGACGGGCAATGGCTTACAGCCGGCGTACAAGCTGGGCTCTTTAACCGAGCGTCTACACGCGTTTAATGGGCGAAACAAATAAAACTAAGTTAGAAAAGAGGCGTGGTGCGCAGAAAACTTGCATGCCCGTTAAAAGATAGAGGACATGTTCCTAATACAGCACGTCCAACGTTAAGGATTCAGGTTAGAGGGTAGCTCTAAAGTGCGTTACCGGAGCTCCCTGGTATGCGCGGCGAAGAGTAGGACTAGGTGGCGTAATGAGCTACTTTGTCTAAGGTGTATACAGTGGCTTCGAGCTGGGGATATGGGACATAAATAGCAGCAAAAGCCGTGGCTCAGAGCGCGAGAAATGCGAATCAGACAGGAGAGCGCACACTCTAATTGCGAGACAGGATTTGCTATCACGAAGGCTATGCCCACGCAGAAAACTATGCTTGAAATGTGCAAGAGGGACCACAGAGTGTGAAATGAGCTCGTAATCTGAGTTTGGCAATTTCCGCGGCCGAGTCGGTCGCGATACGTTAAGCAGCCTGGAACAGTTTTGTGGCGCTTAGTTGAATAAGCTGACTCCAGCAAACCGTATGTGTTCAGGGGAACCAGACACCACTAAACGAGGCAATGAATGGTTAAACTTCCCAGCGCCCGTAACCACGGTAATCTTGATAGTTTAGCATATGCGACGCAAAAAAATTGTTGGTCAACAGAGCGCGAGGCAGAGTACAGAGAATACTAGTCGGAGGCTATCTTCGGTAACAAAACGGTGGCTTGATAGCCTCAAGTGGACGACTGAGCTCGTTGGTGTTCCATATTGAAGCACGACAGCACGAACGCCACCTACCGAAGAAGAACGATGAGCTGCACTTTCGTTCCTCCTTCGTTAGTGTTGTTAGCGCCGTAATCTTCAAGATGGGCTCGATAGTATTGGACGCAACAGCAGACAAAGCGTTGAGATGTCGTACTCCGTACAAATGAATGTATTTTCTTCCACATTCCACATCTACAGTTCTCACAAAATGAAGGGGCATAACAAATTCAAACATGTAGACAGTAACAAACAGTAACACCCACACGCACGCACGCACTCATACGCACGCATACGCACCCATACGCACGCACGCACACACACGCGCACACACGCACACACGCGCACACGCACACACACACACACACACACACACACACACACACACACACACACACACACACACACACACACACGCACACACACACACACACACGCACGCACGCACACACACACACAGACGCAAAAACACGCGCGCGCGTTCAGTCACTAACTCCGCCACCAACTTTCACTCGATTATAACTCCCTCACTCCGCTGTCACACGCAAAAGATAAAGAAGTCTTGCGAACGTCGAGAAACCAACCAGACAGCGAGAGAACCAGTCCGGAGAAGGAACCGACGCATCCTCTGCCTCCCTTCCAGACACATGACGCTACTTCTCCATCGAAGATAACGGCTTCCCGAGCGAACCATCGGAACAGCATATTCATCTCAATTTGTTGCCGCCGCGGCGCTCCGAGAAACAAACAACCAGACGGCGCGCGCGGATCCCCGCCAATGCAAGCAGCCGCCGCCGTCTTACAATTTTCCCGGCCCAGCTCTCATCTTTATGCATTCCCTACTCAACGCAGCTCAGCGAGCGGGCTCCGGTATTGCGCTCGGGCGCATCGTTCCTCGAGCGTCGCTTCGCTCACGGCGTTGTGCGCCTTTCTTTCATTTGCAAATGCGCTGCTGCGTTCAGGCAGAAGCGCCTGCTATTCGCGTGTGCGAGCGGTGGTGCGTTCGAAAGCTAACTCACAGAACCGGCCTGCCTCGGTGGCCGGGTATGCGCCTTTAGGTTAGCACAACCAAATGGAGGGTGTGGCACTTCTGATATCGACAAGCCGTTGATCAAGCGCGGTAACCGATGACGGGACAGAGTCCAGTACAGAACATCTGCTATGCGCTTCTGCTTCTAATGTTCTTCGGGTTATTACGTATCAGGTCCAGCACCAAGTTAGAAGTCATATATTATCGAATGTCATGGCCTCTGCAAGAAACTGTAGGCGGGATTCCGTTGTGGCAAGTTATCCCAAATACAGAAACTACCTCCTTACAACAGAGGTTTGACATGGATTTGTTGGTATTCTCTTCAAAGCTGGCACTTTGCGGGGAAGTTCGCGGGGATATACGGTGGCCGCAGCTGGCAAGGGACAGGGTTAATTGGAGAGACATGTGAGAGGCCTTGCGCTGCAGTGGGACTCTGCAATCAAGCTAGAGGCTGCCATATGATGCGCACAAGCACTGCCTTCTATTCAACTTGTACTGAAACGTTTCACTTAGACCGCAGGAGCCCTTTCTGCGAGTTTATAATCAAGACGAGTATAGTACGTACGCCTGTACTGAAGACAAAATTAAGCGTATTAAATCTATTGAATGTAAATTTGTTTTGCTACCGTGTAATTATTACAACACCAACAAACGATGTTGGTTGCCACCTGCCTATACTGTGACGGATAGGATTCTGTGTGTGTAGGTACGTGACGAACACCTTTAAGTAGAACTAATGAATATTATTTGATCCTTCAAATGCTAAGCACCACTTGCCTCGGTTGGCAGGAGGCAACCTATCAACCGAGATTTGAACGAACTTGGTACTCTACATCGGAAGTAACGACCGTTAGTATGTCACCTCAGATGCAACAAACTTTCGTGTGTTAACTTCGGATACACCGAACTTTCGTATCTTAACTTCGGATATAACGAACTTGCGTGCGTCACCTCGCATATAACGAACCTAAGAATGCCGCCTCGGATATAACGAACTTTCGGGTTTGATTCTTCATCCGCCGTAAGTTTATTTATTTTTTTGCGCAAAAAGATGACAGATAGGCAAGACGGCAGTACGAGCGCAACCTAAACCTCGGATGCAACGAACTGAGAGTGTTGATCTCAGATATAATGAACGTAAGTGTGCCACCCCCTCGGTCATCCTCTGATATAACGAACGCTTGACAGCTAATGCATTCAGTCGATCCACCGAAGACCGCCTAACATCCTCGTTTTCTTGTTGCTTCTTAGGTGAAACCATGATGTTCTTTGGCGTCGTGACCCCGCATGACGTGCACAGGGTTCGTATTTCTCCCAGTTTTGTGTAAACAACGAGAAAGAAAGGAAATAATGCAAAGGTAATCAACATTCAGCAAAAAAACAAGAACCAGGAAAGCCTGCAGCAATTTTACAGGAAAGTGGTCCCAACGTGACTTCGTAACAATCGTCGGAAGACGGCCCAAAAGAACAGAAGAGTGCGTGCCGCTTCTCGACCACCCAGCTGCACTGTCAGCGTCTTTCTGTTTTTATTTTAATGGGGTCGCATTAGAGTTGTCGTGATCTTCACGTGATCTTGCGTGATCTTCACGTGATCTTGCGTGATCTTGCGTGTCACGTGATCTTGAGACGTCATCACAACCTGTCTGCCGGGTTGTGAGCAGCCTAGATTTTCAGAAAAAAAAAGTAATACATGCAAATGCTGGCAGCTTGCTACTGCCTGCAGCTAGCAGTCCGAATATGGCGGTTTATGAACCGATAATTGCAAAAAAAAAAAAAAAAATAGAAAACTCAGGCAAAAAATTGGCAGTGGTTTAGCTCTGGTTAAACCTGGAGGATTGCGAAAGCAACGAGGAGAGAGAGAGAGAGAGGTGATGAAGAGCGCGTGACAGCGGCGGCGGCCCCGGCACGCTAGCTATGCGCCGCTACTGCACATGTGCAACTGGCGAGCGCGGCGGCGGCACCTCTGAGTCACCCGCGCAACGACGGCGGCGGCGCGCCAGCTGCGCGCCGTGTGATGTCACTGCTCCTCGCGCATGCGCAGTATGGCCTTTCCTCAGCTCCGCGAAATGGCTCGGCGACTCGCGTGAGGTTGCTTTCGCAACAAAACACGCGCAAGTTGCAACAAATAGAAAATCCAACGATATCACATTCCACTCCTAAGGCGACTTAAGCGTTCCCATAATTTATTTCTTCAACTTCCATTTCACACTTCTCCTTGTTTGCTCTATCTCCAAAGTCTTCCTGCCAAGAATCTCGCTCACGTCATGGTAAGAGATGAGACGAGCAGAGCGAGGGGGGAGGTGTAAACTCTTCAAAAGTTACGACCCGAGTCTCGCCGGGGCGAAGAGAGGAAAAGGGGGAAACTTTATAAATATTTGGATAATGTGGGCCAGATATATCACCGTGTCGTCGCCAGCTGCTTTAAGGCCCGCTCCCTCCTCGGCCTTCCACCGTCGCCGTAGACTGCCGCCGAAAGCGCGTCGCTCTGGGCGCGCCGGTGTAAATGATGTATGCCCGCCGAGCTTCCGCCTCGACTCCGTGGTAATTAATACGCAAAAACGAATGGCTCCTCCATTTTTTTCTTCTCTCACTCTTTCTCTATAGCGCCATACTTCTCTGCACTTACGTTCTTCCCCTTTTCTCGCTCGCACGGAAACAGAGCAAGTTTGCCGAATATATATGGCCGCCTGCGCTGCTACCTTTACGTTGGGTCAATTCATCGTCGCTTTTTTTTTTCTCTGCTTATTTTGAACTATTCTTCCAGAGTTGTATATATGGCGACAGTCTCTTTGTTGCAGCTGAGGTGTGCTTGAGAGCATATATAGTGTGGGGTGCGCCTGCGGGTGTCGTGTGCTTAATAAAAACAGACAACTCCAGAGAAAGAGATTTATTTAGAGATATGAGGAAAAAACGAGAGAGACGGGTACGAAAGAGAGAGGGGAACAAAATACTAATTCGCCTACGAGACGCCATCGGCCGTGTTGGACGCACAGGCTGAGACAATGTTTACTTGCGAACACTAGTAGGAACGGCAGGGAGATTGCGAGCAGCTATAGGTTATGAGAAAGCAAACGCGGATGGAAGCAAGCAGCACAAAATTTACGTGTTTTTTGGCGTTTTTAGCGTAGAGCAGAGCAGAGCAGAGCAGAGCAGAGTAGAGTAGAGTGGAGTGGAGTGGAGTGGAGTGGAGTGGAGATACAGAAAAAGAGGTTGGTTCTAAACGAAGTCCACATGCAATGCTTTGTCCAGGTTTGCAACGGAAGAGCCGCATTGTTCGAACTACATAGCCGTGGCATCTGAAGCGCAAATATCCGCGTTTCCTTGTGTTCAGTTTTCAGAGCTAAACGAATTTGTCGACTACACATAGCAAAAAGAGATTAGGGCGTCCTTCTTTCAAAGCAGCACATTAATTACGTTATATTTCAACCTTTTCTCAGCTCAACACGCTGGCAGCTATCAATCTTCCACTTGGTAGTGTAACTACCCTGAATAGCATGATCCTTTCAGTTCAGTGCTCAGGACACCATTCAAGTGACATTTCTTCAGTTCTGTTACCATTCTTAATGAGCTTCAAAATTTTTCATTCAAACTTGTGACTGATTTTACAAGTAAATTTAGAGGAAAAAGATTCAAAGTTAAAAAATGGTCATGACTCGCCGCATCTTATACGTTTTAGTAAAAACTTTCCAGTTCTTCAAGGAATTCTGTCCTTTTTTAGGAGTTTCTAGTTCACACCGCATTGTCTTTCAAAGTGGCGCTGAAGACGGTCTTGAGACAAACATAATGAGCCCCAGTCTGCCACTCAAAACACACAACTGCCGCACGTAGGATGAAAGACAAGCGAAGCCGAACAACGCTGCATGCTAACGAAACTACGAATGCAAAGCCATGTGCGAAGGCCGGCAATACGATCGAGGACCGGGCAGCGCCCGGACACGAAGGTGCAAGGGTTGCCGAGTGCAAGGCAAAGTAGTGGCTGGGGTGGGCGGACGGCCGGGAGTTGTACGTTGAGAAGGGGTCAACCCTATTGTCCTCAACGAGGACTCGGCATCAATGGAAGTGCATATTACGTACGTGCCTAGTAGTCTCCAACCTTTACTTCTCTCTTCTTTTCCTCTCTTTCTTTTCTTTTCTCCCTCTTACCATAAGCCGACGTCTAGTTCACGTTATGTAGCGCGTCCTGGGGCATTCGTGCGCGCTAGGGCGTGAGGCAAAGCCCCGCCGCCGCCGACGTTTCGGCTCCTGATTCAAGCTGTTCTTCTCGCTCTTCTTTCTTTTCCTTTCACACCGTTCTCTTCTCTGGCTCGTTCTCTTATCCTTGCTCCTTCGCATCGCACGTTCTCGCAGCCGCCCGCCCCTTTTCGCGTACGTGCATCTATCGCCTTCTCAACAACCATCCGCGCGCGCCGAGCGGAACCGTAACTGCTCGAAAAAAGACAAAAATTTGCGGAAAAGAAAGAGAAAAATTACGGAAAGAGCAGAGAGAAAGAGAGGGGGGTGCGTAGTGCGGGGGCAGGCTCCGGCGGATAAAGAACGGTGGAGGGAAGCGCGAGGCAGAGAGGCGAGAAGCCCCGAGAACTCGGAGGACGCGAGCAGAGACGGTATGGAGTAGGCGGCGGCGGCAACAGCGCCACCGTGTGAGGAAGCAGGCGGCGGCGCTGCGCAAGTATCGTGTTTAGCCGGTGCAATGCAGCGTAGAGAATAGCCCAGGACGAAGCTCTCCCCCCCCCCCCCCCCCCCCATCCTTTCCTCCCCTTGCCGCCAACGACGCATCACCGGAGTTACGCGAAAAGGCGGCAGCGCCGCTGATGCGAGAGGCGGCTTACTACTGTACGAGTACGAGCGAGCTCCGGTGGCGAGAATGTTCCGCGCCGAATGCCTCCTCCTTCCCCCTCCCCCCGAACCTTCCCACTCCACTCTTCCATTTCATCGCATTTCTTACTCTTCTTTTCGCGTAGCCTTCGGGTTCACCTTTGCTGCGAGCCACTCTCTGGCATAGACGACCCTCCACCAATAACTGCGACTGACTCGCACGGCATTTTTTTCTATACTTGCATTCTTTCCGAATCGGACGTTTTCCCAATTGAGTGTTTTTTGCTCCTGGCGTTTCTTTGCTGGCTTCCGTTGGACGCCAGTGTCTCGCTTATTCTTTCTTCACACATACACACATATATCAAAATCCGGTGCTTTCTCCGAATGCTGGTATACACAACACAGGAGAGCGCGAAAGTTGTTGCTGGCGCGTTTATGACGAGCAACGGCGCGCGCTTGTACCTCGTGTTCCGCCATTGCGGGGCTGCTTGAGCGCTTCTTCTACATGGCTTAGAAAAAATGTAGCCTCCACTAAAAATGTAGCCTCCAATGGAGCCTCCAACGCGCTTATTTTCGGTCTCGGTTTTGGTGCGAGGAAATTGTGGCGCAAGCGGTATTCAAATGACCGCTTGTGTTAAGGTTGGACAATCGTTTAACTGCTTGCTGCCTATGAGCCCATTTTGATAATGTAATTATTTCTAAGCCGCATTCAGAGTCGAACAGCAGGCTCCGTCAGAGTGTGAAGCTTTCGCTAATGTTGGAACAGCATGACACGCTTCAGATAAGCGGTGCCCAAACTCAAACGCAGGATATTGCATATTCACCCCATGTTACGGTTCATTAGTCCAGAATAAGTAGACGGGCGGCCAGGAAGGGGCTGAAGGCACGCTTCTCTGAGGTGAATTACTTTTAATGAAAAAAATAATGGTAAAGACAGCAAATGTCTTTTTCACGAGTTTGAGATCATAAATTATTTGCTAGAACTGCTACTGGGTGCTGGTTTCCAGGTTTCTCTCTAAGTTATAAGTTTATTCAAGTTCAGTCAGCGTAAAGCGATTACAATCACCTTTCAACTCAAATAAGCCTGAAAATGTTTAGCCTCCTCCTCATCTAAGCCTTTGTTTTAGTTCGAAACTGCGCTAACTTCAGCTTTTATTTCGCTAATTCCAGCCGAGAAGCGATTTGATCTCTTCAAGGAGTTCCGACGTGGTGACACGCATGGCTGTCCAGTATGGCAGTCTGCAGCTCTTGCTTTTCTCTCGGCTGAAGCTAAAGCTTAACATGCATTAGCATACCACCGTAAGGTGTGATAACGTCCTTTTCATTGAAGAGACACGTTGCCTCACTAGTTTTTGCCACATCGTACAAAGGGCAAAACACTTGTCTAGAACGACCGAACTGTGTGTTCCGCAACTGACAAAGCCGTTGCGACCAGGAAGGCATAAAATGACGACGAAATCCTACGAGTTTAACCGCACATGCTTACATCCAGACCATTTTTAACCAAATGTCATCGCTAGATATTACGTGTTCAGCACGAAATACGCCAAGAACGAGTTCTAGACAAGCGCTTTGCCTTCTGTACACATAAAGGGGACACCTTAACCAAACGGCGGAATGTTCAATTTCAACCTTCTAAGATTGTTTTCAGTGCGCACAGCCCACTAATCCAGAACACTAGCCCAGCATTTCGGGCCAAAGAAGGACACGGCAGCGCCTTTCGAGGGACAAGCAGCGCGACCCAAAATATGAGCTACGCGTCCTTTCATCTTCTATAGCGACTGCTATGTGCCGCCGGCGGCAGCTGCGTTGGCTCGTGTCCCCGACATCCAAGGTGCAGTGACAGCCGACAGGAAATGTAAGCAGACTCCTGAGGACGCTTGAAAGAACAATGCGCGATTGTTTTATGCCCCAGGTGAGCTCTGTATGCCCGCCTACCTTTCCGGATTGTCCTATTTTTCGACCCAAATGCCGCGTTGTACAGGCGACACGGCACAGTCCACAGAAGACAATAGTATACGCAGACTTCTATAAAACCATTATTGCCAGGCGAGGTCTCCAATAATCATTCCCATTGTGTAAAGTTAGCTCCGAAATAAAAAGGCTTTAGTCAATTCAAGTCAAAATGAAATCAAGAAATCTAGACTCCATTTTGATGGAAGGACATCGCAATAAAGCTTGTCGTGTGTGCCTTCCAGAAGTGTCGCGTCCTTTCCTGCGCTGTCCTTCCAGCGAAGTGAACCAATATCAACATGCCCAACATTTAGCAATACCACACCGTCGCATTTCGATGAAGGCGAAATTCTAGAGGCCCGTGTGCTGTGCGATGTCAGTGCACGTTAAAGAACCCCAGGTGGTCGAAATTTCCGGAGCCCTTCACTACGGCGTCCCTCGTAGCCTCCGTCGGAAGATAAATGTGTGAAAGCGTGATTGTGACAGTGTGTGATAAAATGTTGCCGAGGAAAAAATTTGGTTGATGAGGTGCAATTAGTTAATTAATAAAACACGGAAAATACACTTAGACGTCAAAATAGCCATGAACGTCGATATTGTAGACGTCAGAACAGCCACGGATTTCCGCTTGACTACTTTCCGTCTGTTTGTATGCGCGGAACAACCACCGTGGCAATCGCTCTCGTCACCTTTAAGCTCCGTTAGTTCACAGCGTCTATCCTGAAAGCTCACCTGTTCATCTGTTCGTTATCCTCTCTGGGTCCTTTCCCAAGATCTCGAGCCACATTGCTATCCCAGCGCGTTTGCTTACCAGTTCGGTCACCGCAAACTAACTTTGACGGCATCAACAAACACGGCATTCGTGCCATGACGCCTGCTTCTGCGCATCAAGTCGACTATATTTACGCAGCGGTCACTACACATTCCCAAGAGACGCCCGCAAATGCGACGCGCCATCTCATTTCCAGCAGCTCGCATTGACAGCTATACTGACGAACCGAAACCCCTGTCTTAGCTCCCGAGAAAGGTTGGTTACGTATCGCAGACACATGGGAGCTATCTATACCCGACAGCTTGCAGCGCCGTGACGATTGGTATGCGTCGGGGAACTGAAAAAGAACGCGATAAAAAGAAAGGTAATAATAAAGAAGCGGGCGCAGTCGGGTACTCGAAATTCCTAGCTGCCTCCGGCGTCTCGCGCGAGATGTTTCGAGCTCACGGCGGCGGTTCCTCGACGAAGGCAGACGAAGGCAGACACGCGCGCAGACCCTTTCACCTCCCCTTCCACTGTGCTTGCTCGCTGACGACTGTTGTGCTCTGATTCTTTCGAAGATTACCGTTTCTGGGCAGCCCCAGCTAGCTAGCTCCCGACGATTCCATTCCTAGCTCTTCTTCTTTCGGATTCCGTATTATTTTCTCCCTCTTATTATCTTTCTTTCTTTCGGTGTTCCTCTCAGAAAAAACAAATTCAGGCAGCGTCTTTTGTGGGAGCGCCATGGCTTTTGGCTCCGGGCAGGCCCTTTCCTTGTTTCTTTCGTTTTTTAGACTCACGAAGGCCCAGCTCTGCCGAACAGAAGAAAGAAGCCCAGGATCCCACGAATGCCTGGGAGCAGCACGCACGAACAAAAGTGCCACGGCCTGCCCATCGACGACCCAGACGGAGCCATTGTTAATCCGTACAAAGAGAACCAGCGTCGAATTCAAATCTATACAAGATCTACCGAATACCTTGCCGGTGCAGTGTATATGGGATATGGTCTGTTGTACCCGTGTGTGGGTTTGTGTGTGTGGGCGGGGAGGGGGGTTCTTGCACCCTGCGCACCAATACGCGTAATCACCAGCTCCGCTCTCCTCTTTTTCATGATTTTTTTCTTTTTGGTAAACCCAAAGTAGGCAGTGAGGGAGGCGGGCAACGCTCACTTTGAACGTACGCGAAACTCGAAACCTGAAGCGGCGAATACAGGTGAGCGCAGAGGCGTGCACCTACGAATGCCGGAGGCCTTCTTGTATCCGTAAATATCGAATATATACACTTATATGCAGCTATACGTGTGTCATTACATCCGCACCCAAGGAGACGGTTTCAAATAAGCAACAAACAACAAAAAAAGACGCAAGCTGGAAAAGGCGTACAGCTTCTTGGGGTTCTCGCTATTGTGAAACGACACGGACATGGCTGGGATGCAGACTTGGTAAGGGTTCGCCGTGGCATTTTCCGTAAGCATACCAGATGCAAATTCTTCGCGAGAGGACTTCAGCTTTAACGGCAGCCGGAAGGCACGGCGAAGGCGTAATCCTTTTATCAGTGGTCAGCGCTGTAAATTGGGGGATTATTGCGCTGTGTTGTGGGAATTTCGCTGCGCTATGCAGTAAAGCGTAATTTGCGAAGCAAGAACTGTCATTTACGTTTCGCCGGCAGAGTTTGTTTCGTAGATGCAAAGGTACTGTGCGAAAAAGAAAAAAAAAGAAATGTCTGTGAAAAGAATGACGCGTATGCGCTTCCTACCGCTACTAACCATGCACGGGCTATGAGGAAAACGAAAGACCACGTCTCCGACGTATGACACGATGAAGTTCCTGGTCTGGTAGTAACAGCTTAATGCAGTGCCGCTCTGCAAATCAAGGATGTTCACAAGTTTACGAGCTGGTTTTCGACTTCCTTGGTGTAGTACGGCATTCTCGGTGACTGCAGAAGGAAATGAGTCAGCCGAAGCAGTTTGCTTTCGACATCACAATCACGGAACTGTGGATAACCTTCTCACCTAAACCCAATTAAAGATGCATGCCTTCACGTGGTGGAGATTGCAGTGCAAAAGTGTCAGCGTTTTTTTCCGCACAGCATGCCTGCATATTCAGTTTCACTTCAACGTTCGAAAATTTATGTCATGCACGAATGTTTGAATGAGTAAACGAAAAGTTATATTATGATAGATATTTTGATCCACAACCAGTGTCGCTTCCTGAATAAGTGATGCATACGTTAAGGTATGCATGGTACCCTATGTGTTGCGGTGCACCGTGGAAAGCTCCGCTGAAGCTTACTGGATGTGAGATCTTTGGGGGCTGCTCGCTGCAGGCAGAATGGACCGAGGACCACTTCGTGGCAGGAAACCACACTCAATAAAAAGTTAGCTATGCAATGACGCCCACGGCAGCCACCGATGCGGAGACAGCGGTGGGTTTATAGGAAGATCTTGGAGAGGGTGGTTGGAGTGGGGGCGGTTGCATTTCTTGATGTTTGATCGACGAAATGGGACGTGAGGAAGTTTTCCCAGAGAAAATATTCGCTTGACAAAGGCAGACCCCCCCCCTCCGCTCACCTTCCGATTTCCTTGAATCAGCCTTGTTATAGTCAAAGGTCAAAAAACGTGAATTAACAGAGATCATATCTTTTCCTAACATAAATATTTATAAACAGCTATTTATACTATTTATTTTTATGACATAAATAGTTAGAGACAAACAGTTATTTCACAACCCAGCGAAAATAAACATCCTGTGCTCTATCGAGACATACCCCTCACGTGGTGTGCAGCACGTTGAAGCTGCTAAGAGCTTCGCGTTGCTTTGCGCTCAACAAGAGAAAATTCTGCACTCCCAGTATTCACCTCAGATAGTACTTCGTGTATATATAAAGGCAAATAAGCACCGTCATTTTCATCTCTTTGCTGGTATCAATGTAAAGCGGCTATATTTTGCATGGGCTTTGACGAAGCATTCGGGAATGCAAACGAACGTTTCACGCACGCCCGAAAAAAAAAAAAATGCTGGCTCGCTTGCTCGCCCCGCTCCCGCTCCGCAAGAGAAATGCGTGAAAGAGCAGAGCGAATACAACGCCACGTCACGGAGGAATGCTTCGCGAAAAGAAAGAAAAAAAATAAAAACGAGGCGTCCGCGCAGGAGAGAACGGGAAAGAACGCAGAGAAACCAAGACCAGGCTGCTCCTTCCACCCATCAGCGAATTGAAATTCTCGGGGCGCCCCAACACCCACCCCCTCTGATTCTTCTCCAAGTCCTGTATTTTTAATTGTTTTTTTTTCGGCGCGTTTTGAATAATTTTTTTTACTCTTTTTCTCTCGACGTCTCCGAGTTTCCCCGGCTTGCGCGAATGAACACCGCGTATGCTTTCCTGTTTAGCGGCAGGATTTGAGGAGATCCGGCAAAAAACCGACACCCTCCACGTTGGGTATTAGTTTAAACATTGCTAGCTCAAGGGCGCCTCTCGCTGTCACGCCGCGTGGTGTTATGCTCTTTCGCCACCCAGAAAGTCTTTTTTTTTTTTCAGCGCAATTATTACTTCGCTTTCGAAGGTTGCGTAGGGAAAACCAAGATCAGCGTCTCTCCAAAGCAAAACTCGCATGACCGTACACAACCTCTGGGGAAGGTAGAAAGAAGCACTGCACGACGCTAGGCACATTATGTGTATATACATACATCGAAACGTTATCAGCAAGCAAACTTCCTTCTTTCTTTCCTTCTTTCCTTCCTTCTTCTTTCGTTTGGTTTGGTTTATTGGGTTTAATGTCCCAAAGCACTCAGGCTATGAGGGACGCCGTAGTTGTTGGTTGGTTTATGGGGTTTGACGTCCCAAAGCGACCAAGGCTATGAGAGACGCCGTAGTGGAGGGCTCCGGAAATTTCGACCACCTGGGGTTCTTTAACGTGCACTGACATCGCACAGTACACGGGCCTCGAATTTCTCCTCCAAAGAAATTCAGCCGCCACGGCCGGGATCGAACCCGCGTCTTTCGGGTCAGCAGCCGAGTGTCATAACCACTGAGCCACCGCGGCGGGGCCCTCTTTCTTTCTTTCTTTCTTCCTTCCTTCCTTCCTTCCTTCCTTCCTTCCTTCCTTCCTTCCTTCCTTCCTTCCTTTCCTTCCTCCTTCCTCCTTCCTTCCTTCTTCCTTCCTTCTTCTTCCTTCTCTTCCTTCTTCCTTCACTTCCTTCCTTCTTCCTTCTTCTTCCCTTCCTTCTTCTTCCTTCTTCTTCCTTCCATCTTCCTTCCTTCTTCTTCCTTCTTCCTTCCTTCCTCCTTCCTTCTTTCCTTCTTCTTCTCTCTTCTCTCTTTCTTTCTTTCTTCCTTCTTCCTTCCCTTCCTTCCTTCCTTCCTTCCTTCCTTCCTTCCTTCCTTCTTTCTTTCTTTCTTTCTTTCTCTCTTTCTTTCTTTCTTTCTTTCTTCCTTCCTTTCTTCTTTCTTCTTTCTTTCTTCTAATATGATAACTTGGTGTCCTTCCTTCCTTCCTTCCTTCCTTCTTCCTTCTTCTTTCTTTCTTCTTCTTTCTTTCTTTCTTTCTTTCTTTCTTTCTTTCTCTCTTTCTTTCTTTCTTTCTTTCTTCCTTCCTTTCTTCCTTTCTTTCTTTCTTTCTTTCTTCTAATATGATAACTTGGTGCAGTAGGGATACGAACAGTTGACGCCATGAGCTCCAGTTCGGCTGACAGCATGAGGCAATAACGGCACACTCAGAGGGGTCTCTGGCCTCCCAAGTAGACCGCAGGACATGCAATGCAGCTGGTTTGCAATTTTCCTCACCTCCTAAACTGTATGAGGCATGCGTACACGCGTTATGTGCGGGGTACAATTTAAAAAGAAAAAAAAAAGGACACCGCGGAAGTGACCGAAGTACGCGGCCATTGTGGCCTCAGAGACCACCTCCAGAGGAGCTTGCTGGCGGCAGAGGTTAAAGTGCCCGCGCGTATACGACCACCCCCCCCCCACACACACACACACACATACTCGCATACATATAAAAAAAGAGATACGAACGACAGCTGCAAAGAAGGACATCACGAGAACGCAATAATATAAAGGGAGCGAATTCTCACGCCTCCTTCGGCTACCCCTTTCCCATCTGTTTTTCTTCCTCCCTCGCACTGACGATCGTACACTTTCATATTTTTCTTTCTTTGCTTCAACATCATAAGCGTCAAAACGTCATCACGAAAGTATAAGACTTAGGCCGAAAGGCTCTGCACAGCTTTCGAGGAGAAACCAATTCGATAAAATATATATCAGGAGAGGGAAAGGGGGAGAAAGAGACAGAGACGGAGGTCGTTTGCGAGCGACTACGGCCACACACACACACACACACACACACACACACACACACACACACACACACACACACACACACACACACACACACACGCACGCACGCACGCGCACGCACACACACAAACACACACACACACACGCGCGCGCGCACGCACGCACACGCACACACACACACACACACACACACGCACGCACGCACAACGCACACACACACACACACACGCACACTCGACCGCTATGCGGATGTAAGTGCCGCACGAGAGCGGCGGCCGAATGAGTGTCCGAGGTAAAATGAATAAAACCGAGACCACAAAGCAAGAAAAAGATAAAAGAGTTAATGAGCCAAATCTCATGTCACGAAATCGCCACGGTGGTGCTCAGAAACACACGCGGGCGGAAATTTCGAAATCCTCCAAGAAAAGAAGAAAGTTCTGAGGAGAAAAGCTAAAAGGAAGTGAAAGAAGATAGCGATAAACTGCATAGCAGTGATGACGATGACGACGAGCGACTCGCTCAAGTCTTCTCGGCCCGAAAGAAGCATCGCAGCTAGCTCGCCAGCACAACGTAAGATTTGCGAAAAAGAGAGCCAAGGAACCCGAAATACGAGCAACAAAATACCCTGACTTACGTCTAGATAGCGAGAGATAGAACACGAGAAAGAACGAGAAAAGAAGAAAACATGGCACGGCGCGCGCTCACACACATACACGCACACACACCGCACAGAGAGCTGCAACGCGCGGTGTTAGGTCTTAAATGGACCGTGTTTCGCATTTATGGGCATTAAAGCCCGCGCTTCTGGGCGAAAACTATGCGCTGAACGACGCAGAGTACTATATACTGCGACGACCGCGGAGGCGGCGGCGCGGAGGCGAGGAGCTAGTTCCGCCGAGCTCGCGAAGCGCGCGCACACGAGTATGTAAGAGTGACGGGTTGGGAGCACCGTGGTTGGGAGGTTGCGGTTGTGTGGAGGGGGTGGGGGGGGGGGGGGGGGGGGGCGTGAAAACGACGCAATTTCCGCACTGCGTTGCCGCTGCTACTGCTGCTGTTCCTCTAACTGCTCCCCGCACCGTCATGCGCGCCCGCGCGATATAGCGGTATACCTCTGACTTCGCGCTCTCCCTCCATTATATTTCTGTTTCGCCTTGTTTTGCTCTCTGTTTTCCTTTTTACCCGTTTTCGCCTACCGCGGTTTCCGCGCTAACCATACGCGGCGTATGCTCCCTAGCATGGTTTTATAATTTCAAGCGCGCGTTGGTGTGAGGAGTATCTCTCGCGCCCGCCAGGCGGCGTCGCAGTTTTCGTGTTACGCCAGCGCGGGGAGCGGATGCCGCGAATTCTGCCCCCGCGCTAACGCCGGGGAAGTTGGGAAACGCTGTGCAAGCCACAAGTTTTGGGGTGCGAGTTGGGTAAACGCTGGTAAATGGCCTTCCGGAGGCTTTTACTTCTTTGTTGTTTCGTCATTCATTATCCTTCGACGTGTTTTCACTCTTCGCTCAGCCCCCATTTTGGGTAGAATACGCGAATACCGCGGGTGCCACCCTTAATTTCTCAACGTATCCCCCTCTCTCACGTTCTCTTTGCATGCGCACTACCAGCATTGAGTTTATTAC